>NW_004955405.1:31175101-31181318 GCF_000276665.1 Chinchilla lanigera | reverse complement strand
TGCTGGGATTACAGGCATGTGCCACCATGCCTGGCAATCTCTTGTAATTTATTAAATACTGAAAATAAAAAAATAGAATGGTGTATGAACACTCACCACTAATAACACAGCTGAAAGTACACTGGATTGAAGGATGTTGGAAGCATTTAACTAAAATTAGTTCCTGGATAATGAGGATGTTATAAATGACAAGGTCATCAATTTGTCTTCTGATGATGCTTGAGAATTGACAGTAGAAGTTACTGGGCATTGCCACTTGTTGATGGTTTAGCAGGCATGGTGTTCTTTAGAAAGATACCAAGTGTTGACTGAATAGCTTGTTTTGTCTTTTCATTATGCATTTCTTTATAGCAAGCAAGAGCATCGTGGATCTATCTGTCAACCCTTGTGAATCTCTTGTAATTGATGTTCATTTGTTCTAACAGATGTACAATACCGAAGATAATAACAAATGCCTTAATTTCTACTTCACCAATTTCTTTGCTGTGAAATTTGTTGGTATAATTCAGGTATTGCTTTTTCCTCTGACTTAGCATTTTCAGTTTTTTCTTTCTCTGGCTTGATCAGCTGCTCATTGGAAATTTCTTCAACTCAATGCCAACCAGCGCATGAATGTCCTCTTTACCAATGTTAAATTATAGTTGTTTCCTAAGCATTAACACTTACTCTTTCATCAACAGCAGAATCTTTGTTAAAGTCTTTGCATGCGTTCACATCTTCAAAACTTTTTTGCAAATGCCACTCATGTGTTTCTGTGTGACTTATTTCCACACTGCAGTAATGTACTGGATGGCATTTAGAATGTTAAAAACCTTTCTAAAACTCTTGGAATATTCAGTCAGATTCAGTTGCTTCAATAGTCTGTGAAAACATCTGGTATAAATAGTATGTTTTGAACATAGCTATTGTGTCTTGGACCATTGGCTGAACAAATGCAGTGTGTTTAGTGGTAAATACAAATACAGAAACTCTGCATCAGAATGCATGTCCCCAATGTGTTTTGGAAGCCTTGGAATATTGTGTAAAATTAAAACAATCTTGAATATTGGATTCTATTTTGCCTAAAATATTCTCATGCCTGTGAATATAGCAGTTCAAAAACCAGTATTCAGACAATGCCATTGTTAGCCTAGACTTGCTTGTTGTGGTGATAATAAATGGGAAGTGGCAGATTAGGAAAGGCTTGATTTTGAACTATTCAAAACTTCCACCCCAAATATGGTTTTGAATGTCTTGAATCCTGAATTGTCTCGGACTCTTGAGGAATGTATGTATGGTACAGCATATACTTCCAAAATAGGCTTGATTAACTGACATAGTTATCCTGGCAAATACATTCCTCCACATTTATTGTATGTAGAAACTCCTTAAAACATTTGGAACTTTCACCATTGGCAGTTGCTGCTTTACTGTTGACCTCCACAATATGAAAACTATGATATCTTTTGAAGAACTGGGGTTGCTCATAACTTGTTACAAACATTTTGAGATATCTATGTTGAACCATTGGCACACTTGTGTAGTGTATCAAAAGAACTTTTTGCCTCACCCTGGACCATCAACAGGCTAAGTGGCATACATTTTTGTGTCTGGTCTTCCATGTATGTGACAAGTAATTTTCCCACATCAGTAGGCTTAACTCTTTTCTTTATGATGATGGTGGATTTAACCCATGCTGATTTCACAGCACTATTTATTCACTTCTTGATGGTTAAGATCATCAATTGCAAGAGTCAATTCAAGTGCAATGGCCACTACTGGCTGTTTTCATTCAGTGCAGTATAATTAATTATTCTGAGTTTCAGCTCAAGTGGTGTCTCCTCCTCCATACTCTCCCCCATCTTTGTTTTCAGTACTGTAGATTGAACCCAAGGGCCTCACCACACCTGGCTCTCCCTCTCCTTATCAGAAGCAGGAGACATGAATATGCACTTTGTAGACCAGACAGAATACAAAAACACAATATTCAAAAAAATGCACCTAACATAGTACATTAAAGTATCAGCTGTTTACTATCATGGTCACATGACCGACTGGGAACTGTGGCTTGTGGTCCCTGTCCAGTAGTAAGGGAGTGTCATACTACATATTGCTATCCTAGGAAAAGACCAAAATTCAAAACTATTTGAAGGAAGGTCTTGTTATGTAGTTCAGGCTGGCCTTGAACTCACTATGTAGCCCATGAGGGCCTTGAACTCATGGCAATCCTCCTGCCTCAGCCTCCTGGGTGTCAAAATTCAAAAACTGAAGTACAATTTCTCTTGAATATGTATCACTCTCATACCATTGTGAAAAAAATTATAAATTAAATAATCAAATTGGGAATTGTCTATATTTATATCTACTTGAATTTCTTTTGGCAATGTACTGTAGCTTGCATTGTAACAGTCTTTTATCTACTTGGATCATTCCTAAATATTTCATTTTTCTTCCTCATGCTATTATAAATGGAATTTTTTTCAATCTTGGGGATCAAGTCCAGGGCTTTGTCCATGCTAGACCAGTGTTCTGCCAGTGAGCTATGTCACTAGCCCAATGGAATTGTTTTTGGAATTTCTTTTTCAAATTATTACTGTATAGACATGGAACTGATTTTTGCATATTTACTTTGTATTCTGCTATTTTGCTGAATTCACTTATTCATTTTTAGTTTTGGAGAATCTTTGGGGTTTTCTACATAAGATCATATCATTTGCAGACAGAGATAAAAACACTTTTTAACGTATATTAGTCATCTGTGTATCTCTCGTGAATGTACTTTTCATATCTTTGCTATTAGCTTAAATGAGTTACTAGCAACAATTTTTATTATATTGTATTTCTTTATAGATTCTGGGTCAAAGTTGTCTGCCAGAAGTATGTATGGTGACTATTTCTCAGTCTGGAGTTTAGGGTAATTAAAATAAAAATTTTAACTTTCATGTACTTTGTCAATGTTTTCTTTAAATGTGTCTTTTGTATCTCAGGTAAGAAATACTTTCCTACTCCAAGGTTATGAACATACTCTTCTATGTGTCCTTCTAGAAATTTCATGGACCTGGATTTTATGATAGGCCTATGAGCCATCTTGAATTAATTTTTATGTATGGAGAAAAAGGGTTTGAAGTTATTTTCCTCTTTTCTTCTTCTCTTCTTTTAAAATACACATCCATTGTTTCAGTGATAAATTTTTTATTGCTTTGATGCCTTGATCAAAAATGAATTGATTGTATGTGTAGATCAATATCACAATCTATTCCATTTATCAACTAGTCTATCCTTATTGTTTTGAGTATATTAACTTTTTAATTTCTTTTAACTTTTATGCAGTGGGGTTTGAACTCAGGGCCTCATTATTGAGCTACATTCCCAGTCCTTATTTTATTTTGAGATGGTGTCTTGCTAAGTTGCTCAGGCTGGGCTTAAACTTTAGATCCTTTTGCCTCAGTCTTCCTGAGTGCAGGTACTGGCATCAGTGCAGGCATTGGCATCAGTGCGGGCATATGGCACTGTGACTGGCTAATTAACATAACTTTTCAGAAGCTTTGAAATTAGGCAGTGTCTTATTTGTTCTTCCTAAAGCTTGTTTTGCCTTTTCTAGGTCTTTCATATTTTCATATACATTTTAGAATTATTTTGCTATGTATTCAATAAACAAAAGGCTGCTTTAAAAAAAATAGTAACTGGGTTGGATCTCTAAATCAATGGCAGCCTAATGATAATTTTTTCCCATTTATGAATATGTTGTCCTTTTATCTAAGTCTTTTAAAATTTCCTTCAGCTATGTTTTATGTATGGTTTTTCAACACAGAGGTCCTATGTGTCCTTAAGTTTATTGGTGGCTTTCTGATGTTTTTGTAGACACCAACACAGAGTGGTTTACAGTTTTGCTTCCTAAGTGTTTGTTACTAATACTTTTTGTATATTTACCTTGTATCCTATGACTTGCTAACTTAACTTGTTCTAGTAGTTTTAAAAGGTGAAAGAGTTATACAATCTGAAGAGAAACCAGAGTATATGTTCTAGTAGTTTTAAATGCCCATAAGCATTTCTATGACTACAATCATGTTGCCTGTGAAGTTTTCCTTCCAAATTTTTTGATAGTTTTATCATAAAATTCAGTATAGTTTATGTATAATTTAGTGACTTTTAGTATATTCTCAGTGTCACACAGCCATCATCACTGTATAGTTCCAAAATATTTTAATCACTCTAAATAGTTTTAGCAGTCACTATCTGCTGCCCCAGTTCACAGCCCTTAAAAATCACTAATCAACTCTCTTCTTCTATGGACTATTCTGGATATTTCATATAAATTGAATCATATGTGGTTTCACTTAGCATATAATGTATTTAAGTTTCATTAATGATGTAGCGTGGTTTCTTCCTTTTAATGCTGAGTAGTATTCCATTGTATGGCTATACTACATATTGTTTATCCATGTATTGGTTGATGAGTAATTGTACAATTTCTACTTTTTGGTAATCATCAATATTGCTGGTATGAATGTCTGTGTATAAATTTTTGAGTCAATATATTTTTAGTTTATATAGGTATAGATCTAGGAGTGGAATTTTGGGGTCATATGGTAACCCTATGTGTAATCAATCTCTCAGGGAACTGACAAACTATTCCCAAAGCAGCTGCATCCCTTTATAGTCCTACCACTAGGTTATGAGGATTCCAATTTCTCCATTCCTAACACTTGTTACCATCTTTTGATTACCAATAGCATAATAAAGTGGTAACTAATTGTGATTTTTATTTGCATTTCCCTACTGATGAATCATGTTGAGCACCTTCTCACGTGATTATTATCATTTGTGTATCTTCTTTGGAGATATGTCAATTCAAATCTTTTGGTCCATTTTAAAATTGGCTCTTTGTTGTTGAATTACAAGGGTTCCTCATATATTCTGAGCACTATACTCTTCAATGATTCCTAAAATAGTTTCTTCTGTCCAGAGCAGATGTCTTATCACTTTCTTGATAAGTGTTCTTTGAAGCACAAATTTTGATGAAGTGCAATTTATTTTCCCCCCTTTGGTTATTTGCACTTTTTATTGTTACCTAGGAAACCAGTGCTTGAGGGGGAGCATCAAGATGCAGAGTAGTAAGCAGCAGAGAAAGAGCCTCTATGACAGTCCATGTTCAGACACTGGAATATAGCAATGTGAGGAAGACAAGGGGGAGGGAAGTGGGTCCCCTGGACCCACAAAAAATCTGAAGTGTGAATTGAAGCCCATGGAGAGAATGAAGAGGGAAACTTCAATGATTGAAGAAGGAGGTAGCTGGTGGTGCCTTCTCCCTAACATGGCAAAAGAGGACTGGTTCAAAGCTGCAGACACACAGTGACTCTGGTGATCCCAGAGACGTCCACAGAGAGACGCAGCAGTAGAGGGGAGCATTGGACATGAAGGACTGCACTAGCTAGGAGTGAGTGCGGAGGGCTCAGTTGTCCCAATTGCAGAAGCCATCCTGGAGAGAGGCCAACTGAGCTCAGAACTGAGTGGCTGCTGGCTCCATCTAGTGGCTCCCAGCTGGGCTCAGGCCTGTGGAAGGTGAGCTGATGGCTGCAGGCTGAATGAGTCTGCTGTCAGCCAGAAGGTGCAGGCTCACTGAGATTATCCACTGTCCTGCCAAAAAGCTACTGCTGGCTTGCTGTGATAAATCAACACAGATTGGGACTCTGTCTCCACATGTTGTCTACCACTGACAGCAGAGACATACCTGTAAGTGGACTTCTTTTTTGTTGTTGTTGTTTTTGTTGTTATTGTGTTTATATGAGTGTGAATGTGGTCCTGCCTCTTTGTGGTTGTGGTTCTTTCCTATTCTTTTTATCTCTTGCTTCTCTCTTTTCCTCCAGTCTTCTACACCAGTTTCCTAAAGTTAGCATGATGTCCCTTTGTCCTCCAGCCTTACTTCTAATCTCTTCCTCTTCTTTATTTTCTCCCAAACTCATTTTAAATTTTAATCTCTGAGGGCAAAATTGACATATTAAGGACTTGTATATTGCATATAATTTTGTTTTGTTTTAGATTTTGTTATATAACCACAAATTTAGTTCATACTGTTAGGTTAAAGGTGACAAATTAATAGTTACCTCAGTTTGTCATTTTCTAGGCTGTGTTTGATGTTATTGTCATTGCTGATGGTACCACTATAGCCAATAGTGACATGAGATTGACTAAGGGAAACAGAAAATTCTGTGGCACAGTACCAAAGAGCCAGGGGCTG
>NW_004955405.1:31157999-31169806 GCF_000276665.1 Chinchilla lanigera | reverse complement strand
AGTAAAATAAAGCAGACATACATGTGTAAACATCGTACTGTCTCCCTAGTGAGAAACTGAAAGAGTAAATAAAATAAAAAATGTACAATAGATATTGTAAAATGGGAAGAAACTTCAAAAGGAAAGAGAAGCTGGGGTGGAGGAATGGAGAAATGATGGAAGGGAAAAGCAAAAACATAAGATGTATAAAAAGAGAGTTAAAACAGTTAATACTATTAATTTCTCTTAGTTCATTGAAAAAGGTTTGTGCTAATAATTTTTGGATAATTAAATGCCAATATCTTATACTCTGAGTAGCTAATTTATTTATTTTTTGTGGTACTGGGAATCAAACTCACCACCTTATGTTTGCCAGGCCGGCTCTGTGCCGCTGAACTATATCTCCGGCTGCACTTTGAGTAACTAATTTAAAGATAACAATATGCAATGTATTAACCATTGTTACCCTATTATCTTGTTCTGAATTTTTAATTTTTTTCTCTTTAAAAAAAAGTGAATCAGGAGAGCCATTAAAAAAGAAAACTAGTGCTTAATTCAAGGTTGTCAAAATTTATGGTTATAATTTTCCAAGAGTTTTACAGTTTTGGCTCTCACGGTGGACTTTTTTTTTTTTTTTTGCAATACTGGGAATTGAACCCAGGGTTAATGTGGAGCTGCATTCCTAAATTTTTTAATTTGCAATACAGTCTCACTAAGTTGTTGCCCAGATTGGCCTCCTGCTTCAGCTTTCTGAATAGCTAGGATTACATGTGTGCATCACTACACTCAGCTCCTTTAAATTGTGGGTGTTGAGCATTGTGTTTCAGTAACAGGAAGTTTATGAGACATTATTGGTTTGTGATTGTTTTGTAAAACAGTTAAGAGTTGGATATCAAAATCACGCTGGCCTCATGAAATAAGTTAGTGTTTCTTACTGTTCTATTATCTGAAATAGTGTAGGATTGGTGCAGTATCTTACATGTCTGATAAAATTCACTGGTGCAATACCCTGGTCCTAGATTACTTCCTGGCAAATTTTTTTCTTGCAATTTTTTTTTTCTTTGCAATTTCTTAAATAGATGCTGTGTTAATTTTTTTCCTTCTGTGTCAGTTTCTGTTTTTACTTTGGTAGTACTTGGGATAAAACCTAGGGCCTTGCACATGCTAGCAAAGTGCTCTATCATTGAGCTATACCACAGCCCTCACGTTAGTTTTGGTAATTGTATTTTTTAGGAAGTTGTGTATTTTGCTTAAATTGTTGAATATGCTGGCATAAAATTGTTCACAGTATCCTTTTAGTATTCATATAATTCCATTAGAATGAATTTTCATTAATGTGTAAATTTCTGTACTCAAAATTAGATGACAATAATAAATCAATAAAAAATAAACATGTATCACATAGAATAAAAAGGATATATGTATGTGTGTATTATGTACAGCAGGGGAAGTAATTCAGTGGTGCAAAGGGGAATTTTTTGAGAGTATGACAAATACTTTTTGAGGTACACAAAGGTACACAAGGGAACACATAAGAAAGTATCAGTCCAATTAAAAGTTAGAAGCAAGATGGCCAACTAGTGAGTTAGCTTGCTCATCTACAGATAAATATTATCAAATTTATAGCAAAAGAAAAGGCCAAGACTCAGATCTCCAAGTTACCTACCTTGGAAGGCCTGCAGTCAACTGGCTTTCCTTTCCTTGGCACAGCTTTAACTAAAAATAAGACACAGCTCTTCATAAGAAAGGAAAAAAAACCCCTCAAGCAAGGTAGAAAATTTCAATAAATAAAAGAGTTGCATTTTGATATACTTCCAGATTTTTGTACACTTATACACACACACACACACACACACACACAACGTTCTACACGTGCTAATTTGTAGGTTTTTTTTTTTTAGGGAAAATCCAGCCTATGTTCTCTGGACATACTTTTGTGTAAATGACATTTAAAACATTGGTTTTAATGGGTTGAGCATTCCACTGTATGCAGGCACTATAATTTTCTTGTGTTCTAGTGATATTATTTCTAGAAGTATTTATGTATTATATAAAAGTCATGGCAAACAATACCTTTGTGAATCTCTCATTTTCCTTTATGCCTAAGAAATATTTGTGGGGCAAAAACGAATGCATATTTTAAATTTTGATAAACAAGGTTGTACCTATTTCATCTTCATACTGTGCTATAGGAATTGTATTTCCACACTCGTACCAATACTGATAGACAAAAAAGATCTATTTGGAAGTTGTGTATCTTTTCATTTACTAATTGGATGTTTTTCTTGGTTTAGGAATGTCCTGATATCTCTTGCCAGTTTTCATCATTCGGGGTATTTACATTTTTAACTGATTTTCTAAGAATCCTTGTATACTAAGAATACTTTTCTTTTTTTCCAAATGATGCATTGTTTTAAACTTTGTATACAAGTTACAATTGTCTTTTTTCTTTTTGGCGGGGGTGGGGCGTGGTGGTGGTGGTTTCTGGTACCGGGAATCGAACTCATGACCTTGTGCTTGCCAGGCAGGTGCTGCGCCGCTGAGCTAAATCCCCAGCCCCCAACTTACAACTTTCATGTGGTTAAATTTTACCATTGTTTTCCTTTTAGTTTTTAGTTCTTGTTTCATCCTTGGAAAAGACTTCAAGAGTATATACTTCAAGGTAATATTAAGACTACAATCGCAATCTCTTTGATTTTCTTCCATCTTTACAGTTTCATTCTGCAAGTCATCTAGCATTTATTCTGGTGTGAGAAATGAGACAGATGTAAAGCTTTTCACTGATTAGTCGTTTTGCCAAAGATCTCACCGAACATGGATTTACAATGTACAGTTACTACTGTACATGTACAATGTGCAGATTACTACTAAGACTTCTTTATTCGGCTTCAACATTTATTAAGTAATGGCTCCAGGAAACTTTATGATATAGAAATAATTGTACTTATTTTACAGAGCTGGGAAGGGGCAAATAATCTGAAAGAGTGTTCCAGCACTTGATACCTAAGTGCTTATCAGATGTGAGCTCTTGTTACTAACACTAAATACACAAGCAACAATTTATTTCTGGACCCTATTTTGTTCATCATGTACCTCTCATATTTCATTGATAAAATCCATCTAGTAACATTCACTATCCTTTCTGATGGTCTTTTCTCTCATTTCAACAAAACGTCACATTTCAATTGCATTTCTAAAGGGCCTGAATGTAGTACGTTGACAGGTAAAAAGGTGAAACAATGAAAATCAAAATCCAGGGCTGGGGATGTAGCTCAGCCGCACAGTGCCTCCCTTGCGAGCACGTTCTGAGTTCGATTTCCCCGTTCTCAAAGAAAAAAAAAATCAAAATCCAAACACAAAGGCACTGAACAAACGTGGAGGAAGAGAAGGCGGCTGTTTGTCTTACCACCTATTCTGAAAGGATGAATCCTTCAATATTTCATCCCTTCGTTACAAATAATCTTGTCAAAGCTGGCCTTCCACCTCTACAGCCCGAGGACAGATTGTTAAGGCGCCACCTGAGTGGGCCGTAGGCCCTGGCATTTGGAGCGGGAGGAAGCACCTCTTGGGGCCTGGTCCCGGTCCTAGTCCTGATGGCCAGCTCTCTCCTGACAAGCTGAACCAATCGCCCATGTGGGGACTGATGCCCCAGGGCCGGCGTGGGTAGTAGACGAGTTCGGGAGGTGAGGAGGGCGGGAGGGGCGGCACTACTATCCTGAAAGCCTCAGAGGGAGTGCGGTACGCGTGGCAGAAGGAGAGCGCTGCCGCGTCGCGCGGGAAACAGCTTCTCGCTGAGGCGCGCCGTCCAGGCTCCTTGAGGCGAGGCCTTCCCGGGTCTCGGAGGACTTCCTGCGGCTCCCTAGCGGCCTACGGGGGGCGGCCCGTGCCCGTCGCTCTCACCATGGCGGGCACCCTCTCCGCGGCCGTTTGCTCCCTTCCCGGCTCCAACGGCTCTGGCAGCGGCGCGCGCGCGCGGCTTGGTGACGTCACGCGGGGCGGGACTTCCTGCCTCGCGCACCGCCCAGTCTCAGACCAGTGCGCCCGGGGCGCGGGAGGTGACAGACAGGTCTCCCGGAGGTGCGCTCGGCTGCGCGTCGCCCCGGGGCTGGGCCCTGAGCCCTGAGCGGTCCGCCAGCCGAGGAGGCGAGGAGGGGGCTTCCGTCCGCTCCGCTCGGGGCTCTCCTCGCGAGCCCGAGGGTCCGGCGCGGCCCTCCTGCCCCTCGGCAGCCCTCGGCCGCCGGGACCTCGCGGGGCGCGGCAGGCTGGGCGACACCCCGGCGGGGGGACCGTGTCCCGCAGCCCCAATGCCTCCGCGAGCAGAGTGCAGCGGCTGCCGCTGGCTGGAGCCGTGCGGGTGTCCCCCGGCGGCGAGTGCGCCCCGGACCCCGGTCTCTGCTAAGTTTTGTGCGCGCGCGTAGCAGGGACCGCGTGTGAGTCTGGTACGTACCTCTCTCCCGGGGGTCTCGGCCCCCTGCGCGTCTGGGGACTCACACTCCCACACCCCCGCAACCTGGATTGGATTCCCCCCGCGTCTGGTCGTGTCCTCCGAAAGTCGTGGGAGCGTGAGTTCTGTGGCCGGGGACCAGCACGTGGAAGGCCAAAAGGAGGGTTTTGATTCCCTCGGGAGTTGGATAGCCGGCTCAGGAACGGGCTGAATGGATGGCACCTCCAGTTTGATTTGTGCTGAAAACCCTGTGCTGTCCTTTTCCATCGCTTTGAAGACAATTCTGGCAGTGATGTTTGCTGATATTACTGAGATATCGTCTGAAATATGTTAGTGTGTTTTGAGCTTGAGTGGATACTTCCGCAAATCCTCAGTGTCCAACTTTTGACCAGAATATGTAGACGTTTTGCTCTTAAAAATGCTCATTGCCAAGTAGTTTTAAAAGCTTTTTATTGTATTACAATGATGGAGCTGTTTCAAATCTCAGAGATACAGAGGTCTAGGGTTATGAGAAACTTGTTCTGATTTTTTAATGTGTGGATTCTTAATATGTTCGGACTGAGTACAAAGTACTGGAATAGGTTTAGAACTGAGTAGGTTGTTAAAGGAGTGCTTCTGTTACCAAGCAACACCACTGTAAACATTTCCAGTATTCAAGTAGAATATGATTAAAAGTATCTGTCCTACAATTGTCTGGGTTCAGTATTCTCTAAATTAGTAAGTTTAGCCTGTTGGTTACAGTTAATAATTCACCTTTTGTATTCAGGTTTTGTTTCAAACGCATTTTGTTAAGAATTGTCGGAATGCTGTATATTTCAGTGTTACACAGAACACTCAAGACTTTCCTATGGATTTGAGTTGCTGATTTTGGCTATTTAGGACAGAGTATGCAGAGTATTTCTCTGAGAATTTTGTTTTTCTAACCAAAGTACACAGACTATCTTTTGGAATAGTTTCAAGTAACAGCCCATTATAGCTGTTGAGAGTTACATAGAGCCTTTGGGAATTTGAAACATTGCTTATAAGCAGTTTTTAAAAGTTTTTATTTTTCATTAATACACGTTTGCAGTGCACAATATTTACATTTCTTGTGTGCAGTTGGTACACGTATATAACACATCTTAATTCGTTTTTTCATCCCGTGTGCCTCCTCTGCCTCCTCTAGGCAGTAACTTTCAGTTTTCTCCACTCATTGAATCCCTAGTGATGTAATTTCTCTGGCAAATTGTTAAAGTTTCAGAGCATTTTTAAATTATCTTATGAATACAATAACCTTTCAAGCAAGTAAGAAAGTGAGAAGAGTTGAGACATAGTGATACAAATGACCTTTTTTTTTTTTTTTAACAAATGACCTTTTTGAAATCAAACTATTAGTAGTGGGAATTGGAACGTCAAGTTTGTATCATACCCTGATGCAGCCATGGTGAACCTTTTAGAGACTGAATGTCCAAACTGCAACCCAAAACCCACTTACTTATTGTGACGTGCCAATGCTGCAATTAAACCTGAATGCTGAGGGCTTAGTTTAGAAAAAACGACTTGTACATTAATATCTTTTGTCTTAAAAGAAAAATACGGTAACACGTGTGTCATGGGTTTGCCACCATTGCCCTAGTATATTGCAAAAATCAATAGATTTTATTTAGTTCTCACACTCTTAACTCTCTCATTTACTGATGTTGAAGTAATGAAATGTTCACAAATTGGATGAGACCGAGAAGAAAATCTAGAATGACTTGTGTAATAAAATCCTTAGTAGTTAGAAATGAGTATTCTATCACAGGAAGTTCAAGAAATTTAAAGTGAATTTTTAACTGAAAAATTAGTGAATTGTCAGATTTTTTTCCCTTTGGGTACTATCTCTACCTAAAGTGAGTGAGGCTGCCAGGGATATGGCTCAGGGGCACAGGCATCTACCTGGCAAGCGCAAGGTCCTGAGTTCAATTCCCAGTGGAGGAAAAAGTTTAAGTGAGTGAGTTTGACTTGAATTTTGTCATACATAATGTTTTAGGCTCAGTAAATAATTTTCTTACATTATTTAACCTGTGTGTTACTTTTGGGGAGTGTGTGTGTGTGTTTAGGAAATGCCCTACTAACTGAGGTTCTCAACTTTTTGTGAACTCTTCAAAATCTTCTCACCTTGCCTTTCCAAGCTTCTAAATAGAAAACATGTCTTTGTCTAGACTGTTTTCCCCCACTGTCTCTAAGACTGCCAGGTGCTTTCTCCTATGTCAGTCATGATGTCATTTTACCTCCTTTGCAATTTCTTCCCTTCTTTCTTAAAATGTAAATTTATACCTTTCCTGTAAAGTTCAACTCCACCTTGACCTCTGAAATCCTATAGTACATAATTGTCATACTTGATTTATTATACTGTGTTATTTTATCTTTTTTTGTCTTCCTTCTTAACTATAAGTTCCTTTAAGGGCAGGACACCCATCAGTGAGCTTTGTTTTTTCCAAATAGAAGTTGCTGAATAAATGTTTCATAAAGACAATGAACATGCATTTCTACTTTTTTTCACCCCTTCTATGATATGTGGAAGTAAGAACGTTATTGAGAGAGGAAGTAACTGTTGAAAGAAGGGCAACAGTAAACCATAAGAAAGGGGGTATTGATTAAAGAGGGGGTTCATTTGAATCAGAAGAGGTTCAGTTCCTAGAAAGTGAATATTGGAGAAACTCCCCTGATAATACCAGCAGTAAGGACTCCCTCAGGAATGCTGTACTATTCCCATGTGGCCTTGGGGAGTTTGGTCAGTTTCTTGATTCTTCCTTAGTAGACTTTTAATTTTAAAAGAGTGAATCCATTTCTCTTTCCCTCTTCCCTCACCTCTTATATTCTCCTTATAGTCTCATCTCCTTATTTTACTCCTTTCCACCCTACTCTTTGACCAGGTAAAGACTTAATTTATGAAATTATGTCAGTATTTTAATTTTGTCTTCATAAATGAGGAATTATTGAAGTTTATTAAATACCTTTTTTTTTCCCTATTGGGACTGCTCTCTAGATCATGGAGAGATCACTGACTGTCAGATTTAGTACTGTTTGAGTTATAATCCAGGATGAAAGAAGTTAAGAAAGAGACCCCTATTAATTTGCTTGCTATACATTGTAACTTCAGATTATTTTTGGATTACAATTCAGAGATATGAAGAACCTATAACTGTTCATTCGCTTTTTGAAAGCACTTGTCATTCTCAAAGTATGTCTTTAAAATTTTCAGATAATTTTTATAATCTTGTCACAAATCTTGTATCTAAAGCTTTAAAACAAAGAGTTACTTTAATTGAAGGAACAAAAATGAAACTGAGTCTCAGTACCTTTTATCAACCTTGGTTTGATTCAATTGTTTCTTGAGTTTGCCAGCATAGCTTCTGAATTGTTGCCCGGTAACACTATTGCAGTATAACATAGCAACCTATGAAAACAGTAATGTTGGACTGTGGAGATTTTCCTGGTGAAGTTGCAGTGCCTATCTCTAGTGTTCACATTTAACCTCTCTCTCTCACTTGAATCACATTTGGTTTAAGGCAGTTATTGCAGGTATTGTTAAACTAAAGAGCATAACATATGCTCGTAAGTATATTTTTTTGAAGTGGTGACAAATTATAACTTTCTGCAAATTGTTTTCCATGTAGAGTTGCATGATAACTATGTTGAACTGCAGTATATGTGAAGAACATACGAAAAGATTGATTCAACTAAAACTTCTGTACAGAAAAGCTATTGAGTAATAACATCAGAGTTCTCTATAACCAATAAAGGTAGTCAGAGCTGGAGTGGTTTAAGCTGAAATGGGCTTTTGTATTTTTTTTTTTTTTTGTATTATTACTTCTGAAGCTTGTATCAGTAAACATAATTTAATGGGTACTGTGATTTTGTGGGAAGAGACTTGTGGTTCAGGAGACCAAGGCTTGACTGAATGAGTTACCTAATCTTTTTTAGCCTGTTTTCTCACTTGAAAAATAGATCTCTGAAGACTTCTTGTATGCTTCCAATTTTAAGCAACTTCTGTTTTTCTTGTTCATGGGTTTAGTCATTTTTTGAGTGCTTGTTATGTGTCTTGTACTATGCTAGGGACTGGGAGATTGAGAACAAGATCTAAAACACCTTATTGTCTGATGGGGGAAATGGATAAAGTAAATAATAATTTGTAATATAACATGATAGATACTACAAAGATAAATGGAATGGATTGTTGGCATTCAAGGAAGGACAGCTGACTAGAACTGCAAATAGAATACACTATGAGGAATGGTCATTAGTATTACTGAGTATAATTTGAGAGTGTACAGAGAAATATTCGCCCTGGCCTGGAGGGAGTGAATCAAGGAAAATGAGAGGGAAAAAGTTTCTTAGAGTTGGAGCAACAGAATCAGGAGTCACCAGCAATACTGGTAGTTGAGATCCTGGATGTTGATGACATTCCTAGAAAGAGTGTGTAGAATCAGAAAGTGGATAGATGGACAAAGAGAGTGGGGAGGAAAACCAGAGTAAACTAAGATCTTGGAAGCCAAGGGAAGTGTGCATGTCACATTTTGTTTGTTGGTTAAAGTTGGTGCTCAAGAAAACACTGATTTTGTAACATCAGTGTAACTCATGTATAGAAAGATGTCTTCTACAAAGATCTGAACTTGCAAGGGAAGATAAAAGTCTTTGTTGATCAGCAAAACAGGAAAGAATTAGAATCAGATTTCTAAGTCAAAATTTAGAATCTTGGCTGTATCATTTTACTAGCTACTGGTCTTTTCAGACCAGTTAATTTTTTCGTCTTCATGTGTAAAGTGATATTTTTTTTCATGAGAATCATAGAGTCACAGGTGAGTTATGATGCCTGCCTCAATCATTATGGACATTCTTTAAAGATTAATTTTCAGGCTGGGCATAGTGGCACACACCTATAATCCCAGCACTTGGGTGACTGAGGCAGGAGGATCATTTGAGACCAGCCTGGGCTACAAAGAGAGCTCAAGGCCAGCCTGAACTGCATAGCGAGACCCTGTCTCAAAAAGACAAAAAAAAAAAAAAGATTGATTTTCATCCATTGTACTGTTACAGACTATTCTTCTGAATCACACACCTTTCTTGCTCTTCTCTATTCTTAAGTATATTCTTTTATTGTGCAAAATCCATTAGAATTCTACCTTTTTGTTGATACCTCCTGTGTGGATGCTATTCCAAATTTTTTATAATGGAACAAACATATTCTTGTGCCCCTCAGAATTTTCAGTCCTTAATTTTTTTAAGGACTTGTTTTTGCCAGTGCTGGGGGTTAAGCCCAGCAGGGTTTTGTGTATGTTGTATAAGAACACTACTGAGTTACATCCCTGCCAAGGACATTAGGTCCTGCATTCAATACCTAGTACCTCCACCAAAAATAAAAGAGAGAGGAAGCTTTATTGTCTTACACAAAAGTCTTGAGATATGTTGTTCTAGGATTATCAATTCAGTGGCTTAAAGACATCTTTCAGAACCTGGATTCATTCTTTTTGCTTGGCTATCCTCTGAATTCATGCTTGATTGCAGCAATCTGATCATCATATTTTCAAAGAGAAGGTAACAGTTTCTGAAGAGATAACAGTCTTTAATAGCCTTATTGATTTACTTCTTTTTTTTTTTTTTGGTACTGGGAATTGAACTCGAGACCTTGCGCTTGCCAGGCAGGCGCTTGTGCCGCTGAGCTATATCCCCGGCTTAATAGTTTGATTGAGTTAAAATTTACATACCATAAAAATTACACATTGTAAATGTAGTTTAGTGGTTTTTAGTAAATTTGCAAAGTTGTATAACCATCATCATAAAACAGTGCCAAAACATTTTCATCAGTTCCCCCTACCTCAAATTCTTGGTTTCATTTTGCAGTTAATCCAGTGTCCACATTCAGTTCCACAGAACCAGTAATCATTTGCTGTCACTGTAAATGTATCTTTGCATATATGTAATGAAACTTAATTGTAGTTTTTTGCATCTGGCGTCTTTTACTTAAGTTTTTGAGGTTCATCCATGTGGCATGTATCAGTAGTTTTTTCTAATTGATTGCTGAATAGTGTATAGATGTGCACTGTTTTTGTTTTTCCATTCATCAGTTGATGGACTTTTGGATTCTTTCCAATTTTTGGCTGTTACAAGTAATGCTGCTGTGAAAATTTGGTAAAAATTTTTGTGTACCTATGCATTTCTCTTGAGCAGATTCCTAGGAATGGAATTGTTGAGTTGTATGGTAAGCTTGTTTTTAACTTTTTAAGAGACTGTTAAAATGTTTTCCAAAGTGCCTATTCGAAATATATTTCTAGCAAAAATGTATGGGGAAACCGTTTTTGCCACATCCTCACCAACATTTGGAATAATCCATCTTTGATTATGGCCATTGTAGTGGATATCTGGTAGTGATGGATTGGGATTATAATTTGCATTTCTCTAACAGTAGTATAAAGCTTTTCTGTTTGGTAGAATGCTGAGGTTTTTTTTTTTTTTTTTTTGCTGATTTCTTGGTTTTGGATCTTATGACATATTGTTGAAAGAGTTCTTTATATATCCTGTATAAAAACTTTTTTTAAAAAAAATTAGATGTGATTTACAAAATTCTTTTACTCAATCTGTGGCTTGATTTTTCTTGTTTCTGGTGTTTTTTAAAGTACAAAAGTTTTTAATGAAGTCTAGCCATTTGTTTTGTAGTTTATGCTTTTGATTTTGCATGTAAAATCTTTTTGCCTAATTCAAGATCATCAAGACTTTCTCCTATGGATTGTTTTGTTTCATTTGGATCTAAGATCCATATTGAATTTACTGTGTCATATGTAATGTAAGGGTCTAAGTTTTTTTTTTTATGTGGTTGCCAATTATCTTGGCACATTTATTTAAAAGACTATTTTTCCTTTGAATTGTGTTGGCATCTTTGTAAAATATCAGTAATGACAGCAGTACATAGGTTTATTTCTAGACTTTTAATCCTGTGTCATATATTGGCATACCTATCATCCAGTACTATGCTATTTTGATATTTGTATCTTTATAGTATGTTCAAAATGGATAAATACTTTCTTTTTAAAAATCAGTTTTAGATTCTTTACATTTTCATATAAAATTTAAGATCAGTTTGCCAGTTTCCATCAAAAACAACTCAGAATTGATAGGATTTACCTTAAATCCATGCAACATTATGGGAAAAATCACTAAATTAACAAAATTTAGGAGCGCCAGCCTTCTGGCTGGCTAGCTTCCTGCCTGCTGGCTCCCGGAGGGTGGGCCCCTGGTGCACGGGGAGCCTCGGGCGGGGAGCGCCGGTCTTTTGGGGTCTTGGGACCGGCAACTCATTCCCGACCTCGTCGTTCCCTGGACGGAGGACTTCCGGCGCACAGGGAGCCTCGGGCGGGGAGCGCCA
>NW_004955405.1:31141212-31155824 GCF_000276665.1 Chinchilla lanigera | reverse complement strand
CTCTTGATAATCTCCTACCTCTTTTGTCTGTAACTCACTATTATTTGTCTATTTGTTTTCCTGAGAAACTATTTTGTAGACAATAATATGTAAAACGATAAAAAAAAACAAAAACAAAATTTAATCTTCTGTGAACATGAAATATCTTTATACTACTAGTTTCTCTCTACAATGACTTGATTTTTAGTGTACAAATCTTGCACATCTTTTGTTAAATTGATTCCTAAGAATTTTGTAATGTTGATGCACTTGGGAGTGGTTTTTATAATTTGATTTTCAGATTGTTCTTTTCTAACATATAAAAAAGGCAGACAACTTTTGCATATTTTTTCCATTTAGATGACCATGTCTCTGAATAAAAAATTATCTTCTTTCCAAATTGTAGCCAGGCGTGGTGGCACACACCTGTAATCCCAGCACTTGGGAGGCTGAGGCAGGAGGATCATTGCAAGGTCGAGACCAGCCTGGGCTATAAAGTGAGCTCAAGGCCAGCCTGAACTGCATAGCAAGACCCTGTCTCAAAAAGACCAAAAAAGAAAAAAAAAAACAAAAAAAACCCAAATTGTCATTCATTCATTCATTCATTTTTGCTTTAATTTGTGGCCTTTCCTCCACTGAGATGTTGCAAAGATGTGTTGAAAGAGCACTATTCCCTGTCTTAGGAGAAAAGCATGCAGATTTTCACCATAAAGTATGATGTTAATTGCAGTTTTTGTAGATACTGTTTATTAGATTGAAAAAATTGCCTTTTGCTCCTAGTTTGCTTAGACTTTTAAATCATGAATGGATGTTAGGTTTTTGTCAGTTTTTTTTCCTATATCCAGGGAGATGGCATGTGTTTTTGTGTTTTGTTTTTTGGTACTGGGAATTGAACTCAGGACCTTGTGCTTACAAGGCAGGTACTTGTGCTGCTGAGCTATCCCCCTGGCCCTGACGTGTGTTTTTAAAAAAATTTTACATTAATTAAATATGGGAAGATAAACTATTATTCCTCTGGTAAATCTCATTTGATCATATGTACATTTTCTTTATTTGTTGTTCAGTATGGCTTACATACATTTCATTAAGAAATTTTCCATTGTGTTCATGAGGGATAGTGTATCTATTTGTTTCTTTTCTTTTGATACTTTATCTGACTTTGGTATAAGGGGAACACTGTTCTCAAAGAAGTAATTGCATACTATTTCCTTCTCTTTTTCTGAAATAGTTTTCAAAGAAATACTACAACTTCTTTAAATATTTGATAGCATTCATCAGTGAAGCTGTGTGGTTTAGGACTTTTCTTTGTGGGAAGATTTAACATTATTAATTCAGTTTTCTTGGTGTAGGTCTAATCAGATTTTCTGTTCTTGGGTTTTGGTAGCATGTGTTCTAGGAATTGATTTATTTCTTGTAAATTGTCAAATTGATTTATTATGCTACCTTAATTTTGATACCTTTTGCCTCTAGAATTTGTTTTTTAAATCAATTTCTTTTTTCTTACTGAAACTTTCTATTTACTGAGTCATTGTCATAATAGTTGCATTTAATTATTTAAACATGATTTCCTTTAGTTTTTTAAACATTGTAACCATGGTTTATTTGAAACATTTGTGTGCCCTAAACTAATATTTGGGGACATCAAGACAGTTTCTGTTGTTTTTCTTTAAACAAATTTTGTGAATTTTTGTTGAGCACCGTACATCTCAGATAATATTTTGAAGTAATACTGTATTTTGGCATTCTTCTTAAGAGTTTGACACTTTTTTTCTATTTATTTATTAATTTTCCTGTGCTGAAATTGCGGAGTTTGTTTCCCCAACATTTGTGTGGTTGCTGATTTCTCTGCTGTCATTGTTTATTTATTTGTTGTGTTAGAGATTGAATACAAAGACCTTGTGCATGCTAGGCAAGTGCTTTATCACCAAGTTAAGCTCCCAGCCCTATTTCTTGATTTTAAAGCCTAGCTTCCTGTGTCTACAATGCTCCCTTTCCTGTTCAACCAAGGATTGGCCAGATGTTGTGTTCAGAGAGCTTGATCCAGTATATCATTCTTTCTCTGCCAATGGATCTGTGTAATGGCTGGGGAATGCATTTAAATACAGGTCATTTTCACATATGTCCTGGCTTTTACTTTCCATGGCCTCGCCTGCATCTTCTCTGTGCATGTGTTAAGGTCTGATGTCTGGGTATCTGTGCATGCGCTAGTCTCTGATGTACATTCTTGCTTGCAGGTTTTGTTCAACCTGAGACAGTGAACAGTTTATCAGATTCCTTAAGGCTGTCTTCTTAGAACTCTGTAAAATTTCTAGCTCTTCTACCAGTTTATTGCTTACCCCAGAGAAGCCCATAATATTAGATTAAAGGAACCACTGACTCTCCCTGTTTTTGTGCCATGGAGATCCACTTTAACTGACAGTTCACCAAATGGACAGATCACCCTTGCTATGATTTCTGTCTAGATGCCCCCCCAAAGCCTCATGCAGTCGTGGAGGCTGGCTTCTAAAGTTTGTGATTGATCCATGGTCCAGTGCTGGGATTATGGGTGTGCTACACCCACCCTGGGGTGAGTAGCAGTATAAGGGAGTGAAAGAGGCTTGCTGTCCCTCGTGCTCCTCTCTTTTGCTCTTGTTGCTTTTGCTGTGTTCTGCCATCATGAACTTTTGCCCTCTGCCATGTGCCACTCTGCCTTGGAACCAGCTGAGTATGGACTGAAACCTTCACAGACTGTGAGCTAAATAAACCTTTCCTTCCTTAATTCTGGGTGTCAGGTATTTTGTCTCAGCACTGAGAGAAAAGTAACCAAGACAACCCTAAAACGGTGGTGAAGCACTGTTGCCAGTCTGCTACTCTTGCTGAGCTTCTGTGTGGGCAGACTGGGGGGAGATAGGAGTAGTCAAAGTTAAATATACCATACTTGTGTTAGTCCTGTCTGAAGTTTAGTCATGTTCATAATAATATTCACTTTCTTGTAAGCCATTGACTGAGTTCCATAGTGCTTAAATGGTTAATGGTTGTGAAGGTTGTTTTTATGGAGAGAATTTGCTGACCGTACTCCATCATGCTAGAACTTGGAAATCTTTTCTTTGGTATATGTATGAAATACTCTCTGGAGGATAAAACAATCTCTACTTGTTTTATGTTACTCATAATCCTTTGCACAATGTTAGACATTAATCACTCTGAATGTATTTGTTGAGTTAGATTTCTTGATTTTCTTTAAGCATTAATAGAAGGAGTTTGCATTTCCTGAAGCTTTATGTAAATGTAATCATGCAACTCTTTATACTTGTCTTTATTCTTGTACTTTGCATAATTACTTTGACATTCAACCATTCTAATGCAGTCCTTTTTATTATTGAGTAATGTTTGTCTACATGTATCACAATTTGTTTCTCCAGTCACCTCTTGATGGACTTATGTTTGAGTCTCAAAGCTGTTCCAAACATTTTTATGAAAGCCTTTATATGGACATATGCTTTTATTTTTCTTGGACAAATACTTATAAATATAATGACCAGATCATATGGTAAGCAGATGGGACTTGAAGGTTTTTGTGTTTTTATATAGCAAGCCAGTTGTTCCAGGATCATTTGTTAAGACTGTCTTTTCTTGACTTGACTTTAAATTTTTGTAAAAAAGCAGTTGACCTTACATATTTGGATCTATATCTGAAACTGTCTTTTGCATAATGGGTTTTTGCTTTTGTTTTGATATTAATGCCTCACAATTTTGACTTATACATTTAAAATATTTTTAATGACACATAGTAGTTATATGTATTTATGGGATACAGTACGAATAGTACAAGTCCTCCAACTTCATTCTTTTCCAAGTTTGTTTATGGTGGTACTGGAGATTGAACCAGAGCCTAGAGCCTTTGCATTGAGCTGTATCCCTTGCTCTTTTCTTTTTTTTTTTTTTCATTTTGAGATAAGGTCTAATTAAGTTGATAAATTGCCCAGCTGGGGCTTAGTCTTGCAGTTCTCCTGCCCCAACCTCCCAGTGTGCTGGGATTACAGGTTTGTATATGTGGATATTTGTACGATGTGTAGGAATGAGCAAAGACTAAAATCTGGGATTGTCTAGGATCCTCTGTTAAAACTGTGTAAAATATTTAGGGTTTGGCACTAGAGCATGATGGTTCTAGAAATGGAAAAGAATGATTAAGATAAACAAAGAAGAAAATCAGCAAGATTAATAATCTTTTATAAATAGGAGTTGGGGATGAATTGTGTACTAAGAAATAAGGGAAAGAGCAGTTACTGAAGTTTTTAAAAGAAATCATGTAGAAATTTGAAGCTAACAAGTTTATTATGTTGATACGGGGGAGAAAGATAGTATTTTTCCCTCATCCATCCAAGGTTTATGGTTGAGCACCCATAATGAAAGACATTATTATTAAGAAAAAAGCATACACATTTTTTTGATAACAAATTGTATGCAACATGGTATCCTTCAGAAATGAAGGCCTAAAGAAACATGGAAACCCATGTATTTTTATGCTATCGTGGAAATATGACTGGTAGACAAAAGGGATGAATCTAATGACAGTAAACAGGGGTGAACTTAGAGGGCCTGTTTGCATAGTGTTATGAGTTGGATAAAATACCTCTCAAAGGGGTTGTGTGTTTAGAGGTGGGCTTTGGAAAGTGGTTAGGTCATGGCAGTGTTGACCGAATATGCTGCGAGGCAGTAGGGCCGGGTTGGAGGAGATAGGTCACTGGGGGTGTGAGCTGAAAGGATGTATTGTCCCTGGTCCCTTCCCCTGTCTCTGGCTCTCTTGCTGTCCCTTCCTGACATCTTTGATGTGAGCAGTTTCCCTTTGCCACGCCCTTCCTCAATTGTTTTAGTTACTTTTCTCTCCTTGCTGAGACAAAATACCCAACGCCCAAAATGAAGGAAGGAAAGATTTATTTAGTTTACAGTTTGTGGAGGTTTCAGTCCATACTTGGCTGGCTCTGAGGCAGAGTGGCACATGGCAGAGGGCAAAACGTTTATGGTGGTGAAACACAGTAAAGCAGCAAGAGCCAAAAGGGGGCAACAAGCCTCTTTTCCTCCCTTATATTATATTGTAAGCACGCCCCCACCTAAGGGGCGTGTAGCTCTCACATAATCTCCATGCCCTCCTCTTCCACAGGCTCAGGATGTATACAAAGTAAGCACCCTGGCTCCCTGCTAAGTCACTTAGCCAAACCTCTAAGACTCCTCAAGTTGACACAATTTATCATCCATAACACTCACGCTGTATGTGTCTGCAGCCAGCCAACTATTCTGAGCCATCCATTTCAGAGGTTCTGAAACTTCTGAAACCATGAGTCAAAATTTTAAAAAAAAATTGTGTGTGTGTTAGATATTTTGTCCCAGAAATGGAAATACAACAGATGCACTTTGAATCTTCTTGGCATCTAGCTGTTGTTATTTGTTTCCTGGTAATAGGTCACCCCTTAGGAATGAAGATTTTAAAATCTACTTCAAAAGAAGGTCAGATAATTCTTTTATTAAGAGAGAATGTTTCAAGGGAGAATGGCAGAAGAAAGTCATTGAGACCTTGCCTGTACTCTCTTCTTAACTGCCAAGGTACCATATTTTGGGATAGCATGTCATCGAGCCCCATCTTTGAGCTTCACTGAATTCTAGGATGTGTGAGTGAGGCTGGAGTTGTAAGGTAGGAGAGAGGTGAGGAACTAGAGTATAAATTTGTGTCATTCAGATAGAACTAATAAATGAAGCTATTAGAGAGAGCTTGACTTTTTTTTTGTAGAGATGGAGCAGTGGGTCAGAAACTCCATATGGTGAGTGTGGGAAAGGGCACAAGGGAGTAAGAAGGATCTGAGTGGGGAGGTGATCGGAGGTGATTGTGATTTTGTGGTGCTGAGAAAGAAGAATGTTTTAAAAAAAGAGAAAAGCTTACTTAAAAAATAATATTCAAAATGATTATGTACAAAAATTAAATCATTAATTTTTCTTTGTTTCCTAATGTATAGTATAGTTTAATAAACATATTAAGTCTTTGAAAAATCACTGTCCATTACTTTCTTAATTACAAGTGTAGTGGATTGACAGGTGGTGGTCAACTTACAACCTCCAGCTGAACTGAGTAAGTGTGGTGTTGGGTGTGGAAGGCCCACTTGGGGACTGTTGCCAGCCAGCAGCATAAGAGGTAGGAGAAGAAGAAGAAAGGCTGTAAGGAGCTGTTGGTTTTTAAATTTATTTTATTATTTTTATTTTGTTTTTGTTTTTCTCCGGTACCAGGAACTGAACTCATGACCCTGCGCTTGCCAGGCAGGCACTTTGCCACTGAGCTAAATCCCCAGCCCCTGTTGGTTCTTTTAGAGGAGCTTATCATGCTGGATTTACTGATGAACTTGGCTGTTTTCATCCTCCGAGGAGTTCGGGACCTTGTTGGCACTGAGAATAGCTTTGGTTCACTTTGGGGGAGCTCTGGTCCTCACTTTGAGCATCACTTCCTCGCTTCTGAGGGGAAGAAGGTGCACAGCTCATCTCCTGAAGAAACTTGTCACGTTGGCTTTCCTGATGAGAGCTCAGCTTTCCTGGTCATTGAAGGAGCTCGGGACCTCACTGTTGCTGAGGATGGCTGTGATACCTTTTGGGGAAACTGTGGTTCTTACTTTGGGTGTCACTTCCTGGCTCCAGTGCAGATCCCTCAGCCTGCTAGCATAGATCCTTCATCCTACTGGCACAGACTTTCTAGCTTCCACCACTGACCTTTGGGCCTTCCCAGTGCAGATCTGTGAAACAGGCCTGCATGAGATATTGTTATGGGCTCAGGGCCTCCAGTTGGACTCGTGGGAGACATTGTTATGAGCTCTAGATCTTCGGCTGGACTCATGCAGGACATTTCTGTGGGATTCAGGCCCTCAGCTAGATTCCTTGGTCTTAGGGTGTGGACAGATTTCCTGCACTCCCTTGTATATCATTCTTTGGATGACTATTATAAATAATCTTACAAAATATGTGTCCTGTATTATACTATTTCCCCTTGCACAGTAACCCCCAAACCTAACAAAATAAGTTTAATCAAGATTGAAATGTTTAGTGTCATGCTCCCAATATTAACTTTCCTGTTGTTGGACACAGTACTTGACATCTTCAGTTTAAATGAGGAGAGGCTTAATTTAGCTCATGTTTTCAGGGCATTCAGTCCATGGTCAGCAGGCTGCAAGGCAGGGAGCATCATAATGGAGTGGTGTGGTAGAGGAAGGATGCTTGGTTTGTGGTGGTCGGGAAGCAGAGCAGGGGCGAACAGTTTCAGAGAGGAAGGAATGACAGAGCAGACATGGACTCCAACGTCATGCCTCCATGACCCACCTAGACACACCTGTAAGGGTGTTCCATCAATGTCCCAGGAAGAACCCAATGCCAATCCAGTTGACACTGCACCCTGTCACATTCTACCCCTTGTCAATAGACACATATCCTTAAACTATAATTAATAGCCAAATACAGTAGCAAGCTCATAATTCTGCCTGATATAATACTTCTATCCTGCATATAATCAGAAATGGAATAATCCCTTCCCCAAAGTCTCAACAGTTCCAGCACTTTTCAAAAGTCCAAGTCAAAGTCTCTTTCTGTGATGCAAGGCAAGCTCTTAACTGTGAATCTCTGTCAGAAAAAAGAAAAAGAAAAAAAAAAACCAAAAAACTTATGTAATCCCAAGAGGCAGTGGCACAGGGTACACATTCCTATTCCAAAAGGGAAGAATAGAAGGATAGAAGAAAATTGGATCAAACAAGACTGAAACTCAACAGGGCAAACATTAAGTCCTATAAATCCACGTATGGTATCCAGGGTACAGGACTGTGAGATGTGAGTTACAGAGGGCTTGAGTGTCCCCACCCTAATGGTTTTGCTGGTTGCGGCCCCTAGGGCCTCTCTCTAGAGATGGTTCCATTCATGGCCTGCAGCTTTTCTTGGCAAATGTTCCATATTCCAGGGGTCTCTACTATACCTTCAACTTTATTCCACAGATTCATGCACTGGCCTTGCAGGTGCTGTTTCCTTGGCCTTCCAGGCCTTTCGTTGAAGTCTTGGGTGAAAGCTATCCCGACTCTACAACACTTCCATTTTGCATGCTGGTAAAGCCAGCATCATGTAAATGATGCTGAGGCCTGCTGTCAGCAGGAGTATTAGCCAAGCCCTCTTGGGTAATAACTGCAGCATCCTCTTTAAGTGTCTGGATGGCTGAGCATAGTGATATGAATCCCAGGAAACCAGTTGCCTCTGAGGCTGTTCTCTAGCAGGAGTCCCAGGGACTGTCTTCTCAAATGAAAGGTTTATACTTCTGCACCCTTGAGCCTGCAGTGGGTGGGGTTTTGTTGATTTTTGAGGTTTCTTCAAGGCATCTTTCTTCTTATCCCTTTACAGAGTACTTGGTGTCTTCTTAATAGTGCGAATCCCTTCAACATTTGCTTTGGATTCCCATTACAAATCTTGACTAAAAGCAGGCAACAGCATCCATGTTGGGCCAGCTTGGAATTTCCTTCATCGGATTAATTAGGCCACTGCCCTTATGCTCAGTTTTTTGCAATCTCATGACATAGGCAAGATGTAGACAGATTTTTTGCCAGTATAACACACATGGCCTCTACCATACCAATGAAGTCCTTTTTACCATCTGAAACCTCCTGAGTCTGGCCTTTACTGCTCAGCATTTATCAGCATTCTGGTCTTCTGAGCTCCTACCAGGATCACCCATCAGGCACTCGTGACAATATTCTAAGGCTTCTGTATCTGGCAACCCCTAACTTTTTCAAATGCCTCCTGCAGCCATTTCCAAAAACTTCTTAACCACAAGGCATAGTAACAGCAGCAACTCAACTTTTTTTATTAGCTGTCCCATTGCTGTACATAATACCTTTATACACACAATTTAAAGGAGAGTTTTAATTTATCTCACAGTTTTAGGAGATTCAGTGCATAGTTAGCAGGCAACAAGGCAGGTACATCATGTTGGGAGGCTGTGGTACAGCAAAGATGCTTAGTTCGTGGTGACAAGGAAGCAGAGCAGGGGAATACTGCCAAAGAGGAAAGTGTGAGAGACCAGACATAGGCCCAAGGCCACACCTACATGACCCACCTGGAAGTGTGCTGTACTAATCTGGAAGTGTGCTGCCCTAATCTTATAGGTGGATCCTTAAACCAATCAAATTGACACTCAGCTGTATCTGTTACATTATCAATTATTTTTAATTGGCAACAAAGTTTTCTTAGTTTATAAACCATGTGCCAATATTCTCATGTATAGGAATCACCAATGTTACAAAATTTTGCCTGGATGATAAAAATGATTTTGCATCATTTAAAAAAGTTGTGCTAATAACTTTAGCTCAAGTGAAAGGGGCAGTATACTTTATAGTTTATGAGGTACCTTTGCTTACCTGATCATTGGTTTTATGCCCTTAAGTTTCCAAGTAAGTTACTGTACATGCACCTACCACCCCAATACTTGGTTTTGATCTTTACTATTTTCTAAACCAGTTTTGTTGAATCTCTGCTCTAAAAATATTTTCCAAAATAATTTGTATAATTTGAAGAGTCTTGCCACAAGGTGTCATTGTAACCTATAAAAAGAATTTCCATGTCAACATGTGCAGCCTCAATTATACAGTTTTTAGATTTCCTTGTTTAAAATTTTTTTGTTTCTTATTTTTTAATTACTTCTTGATAATATTGTATCTTTTATTTTAAGGGAAACTATAAAATAGCTCATAATTTTGAGTTCTTGTCTTTTTGCACAAACATATGCCTTCCACCCACAGATTTCTTACGATTATGTTGCTATAGAGATGATTTGTTTGAAGGAAAGAATGAGGAGGAGTAGCAGCAGGTGGACATTTAAGGAACAAAATCTTTATTTTGTCTTTGTTCCTCACAGAGTCGGCTTTAGCGTTTGCCCCTCTGCTTATGAAATCCCTGTGAAGAAAGGTGGATATTCGGAGCGTCTTACAGTGGTGCTGTTTACATTTTACTGAGAAGCTTTTGCAAAAGTTGCTGTGCTTGGTTTTTCATTCCTATGTAGTATTAGCACCTGAAGCGATTGTAATCTTTGAAACACCTTTCTTTTACTTTAACTGGATTCCATTTTTGTATTTTGAGTTTTTTTTTTTACTGTTGTATTTTCTTGGTTGGCCTTTTAATTAGGGACATTAAAAAGTTTTTGGTTTTTGTGGGGAGAGAGAGACTGCTATCTATGGGCTCCACTTTCTCCTGCCTCCAAATTCAAGACTATTTCCTCTTGACTACCTGCTGCCACTTTATTCAGGCCTTCATCATTGCTTTCTTGTGTGTTTTCCCTTTCTCCTACCCATTCTTTCCCCCCAGATCTATTCTCCATGTCTTGAATAATCAAGTTACTTTTCTGAAGTAGAAATCTAATGTCACCCTTTATTGTTCCTCCTCAATCCACAAGTTTAAAATCTGTCAAGGGCTCTCCAGTACCCAAGAATAGGCTACATATGGCTGTCTTACTTTTCTTGCTGAGACAAAATTTCCGGCACCCAAAGTTAAAGGGGGAAAGGTTTATTTAATTTGTGGAGGTTTGAGTCCATAATTGACTGGTTCCAAGGCAGAGGGGAACAGTTCCTGGTGGTAAAAGACAGGAAAAGCAACAAGAGTGAGACAAGCCTCTTCCTGTCCCTTACATAGTTTCCAGTCTACCGAGATTAGGGTGGTGCCAGTCCTATCAGTGTACTGATCCAGCAGTCACCCACCCTTAATCCCCTGCACCTTTAATCTCAGCATTGCACAATGAATCAGTCACACACTGCAGATTTAGCCACCTCTGAAAAAACCCTATGACCGCATGAGGCTTGGGGGAACATCTAGACGCAAAGCATAGCAGTGGCCTTTAAGGCCTGCCTTTCTTCTCCAGGTTCCACCCAGTGATGATCTTTTCTTCTATCTCCATACTTTTTTTTTTTTTTTTTTTGCGGTACTGGGGATTGAATTCAAGACCTTGCGCTTGCCGAGCAGACACTTATGCCACTGAGCTATGTCCCCAGCCCATACTTTCCTTACATCTCCCTAATTTTAGCTTAGAGCAGTGATGGCAAATCTTCCCAAGCTCTCAATGATACAATTGGTGAGCGGTGGCACACATGCCATACATCTGCCACCAGTGGCTTAGAGTTACTTTCTTTGTGAAGTCTTCCTTGATAACTTCATTAACAGAATAAGGGCTCTTTCTTCTTTGGCCATATACCTCCTGTAAATATATTATAATATTTATTATTTTAAACCTTGTGAATTTTTTTTTTATTTTGAAAGTGTAACATGTACAAATAGTAGAAAATTTTAATAGCCCAGGAATGATTTAATAGTTAGTACATTTTTTTCATCCTATTCAGTCAGCATTGTTGATTAACATGTATTAGTTAGCTTTCCAGCACTATGATGAAATACCTGAGATAATTTTGAAGAGGTTTATTTTGGCCCATAGTTTTGGAAGTTCTAGTCCAAGGTACGGCATAGCTTTTGCTGTAGGTTTTTGCTGGACATGCTAGATGGAAGGGTGGAGAGTACTAACTCTCCCCATGGCCTTGAAGCAGAACAACAAGAAAACTAGGACCCACGATACCTCAATGACACAGGGACTCCCACAAGACCCTTCTTTTAAAGGCCCACGGCCCCTCCCAGTAGTGGTATCAGGCGGGACCGTTTGGGGACATTCAGTGTCACCAAACTATAGTAACATGTGTTCCACTGACCACTGTGAACTCTTTGAGGACAGACATTTTTCTTTATGTGTCTGTATCCCTGTACACAGCAAAGTGTGTGGCACTTAGAAAATATTTGTCATTCTGTGAATACGGGCAAGCTCTTCCTTGGTTAGATAGATGTCTGCTTGGCTTGACAGTCTGCATATTTCTTTGTATCCCTTAGAGACCTCTTATTATTGGTAGAACACTTGGTAAATAATGGTGTAGTAGTCGCTCAATAAATACTGGTTGTTTAATTACTTTTTATGAAAGATAAAAGGTTTTTAAATTAACCTGTACTTCTTGAGGATGACTTATATTTCTCATTTCTGGCTATCTTTCTCACAGATTCTAAAAGATGAAAAAGGAATGTTTAGTAAAAAATACCATTTTTTAAATAATGTTTTCAGAATAAGGCATATGTCTCATGGAAATAAAATTACATCAGGTTTTATTTAAAAACAAATAATTTTCAGGATGTGAGGTTCCTTTTCTGAAGTATAAGTCTAATCTGACCCTATACTGTTCCTCATCAATCCACAAGCTTAAAAATCCATCAGTGGTTCTCCAATAACCGAGAATGAACTACATGGCTTTCGAGGCCCTGGCTTACCTCTCCAAAGATTAGTACAGTCTTTAGTATATAAGGAGCTGTGTATAGTCTTTTCTATTTAGTGAGAAATACAGGACTGTGAGCAAAATAGACTCTGCAGCTCACACAAAGGTGCTCGGTGCTCCTGAGTTCCCATGTTATATGTCATAGAGCCTGCACTAAGAAACATTAAAATGAATCTGAAGTATGATTTGACAAGAGTTATCTTTGCCATTCAGATCACAACTTTTCAAACATTTTCATAATTTATTATAACTAAGCATTTGAGGTTGACTGGTTAGTGTACCCTCTTTTCCAGAATTCTTTGATGGGAATTAAGCTGTGCAGAGGCAAACAGTAAGATTGTAAGAATAACATTTTAATTCTTAGTGCTTGGTGGTTGATTGCCAGGCACTCTAATACATATCTTCCTTCCCGCCCCTTTTTTTGTAAATCACAATTGTGGGGCCTGGCACCTTACCAGGGCTTTAAAGGCTCTCCGTCCAGCTGCACTTCAGGTTCTGGCAGGGTGATAAGATGTGACATACGTTTGTACACAAGACATCCTGGTATGGCCATCCGAAAGTCTGTTGGGTGACTAGTGTAGCATTCTCTAGATTTTGAAGAAATCCATTTTCGATGTTTTGCTTATTAGTGAAGTAAATGCCTGATGTAAGTTATCTGTAGACTGTTAATGTTTTTAAAAACAACATTCACTTTAGGGGCATGGAATGTATAAGGCATTGTTTTGAAATGTTCAAAAGCATAGCATGTGCTTTTTAATGAAATGTGTTTTGGAAGCTTACCATGAGCATCAGCAGCTGTGCTTTTTGAATATTTTGAATTACCATACTTTTGGGCAGACATTGTACTACTTATTGCTTAAGAAATTCAATTCTTACAGAAGAAACTGTCATATCTAGGCCTGTAATGCTAGTCAAAAGAAGAGGTAGGAAGGACATATAGTTGTAATTATGTGATTATAATAGTTGTAAAGGAAAGAGGGGGAAGAATTTGGATAAGGAATTGTGTTAGTCTTTTTAAAAATGCCTTTTGGAGATTAGCCCAATAAGTATTCACTGATTAAGAGACTATTTTTTTTATTATGGTTTGAATTACATACTTTAAAAAATTACATTGTAAATTTATTTATATGATAAATTATCAATAGAATTGTTTCTTTTGTATATTTTGAGTGTCTAATACATATTTAGGTGTCTCGTGGCTAACTGGTGGCTGTGTATTGACCGTTTGAAATTAGAAAACTCTGACTATGGTAGCAGTTTAAAATTGCAGTGCAAATTTTGAGTTTGGGTAAAATTTATTATTTTTCAGTGAAAGAAAATAGTATATTAGTGACCTGTGGCCAGTGTAACAAATTACCATTTGCAGAATAGTAATACCCATAAAATATTTTTCTGCAGTTTTAGAGACTAGAAGTCTGAAATCAAGTTGTTGGCAGGGCCAGAATCCTTGCAAAGGCTCTATGGAGAATTCTTTATTTATGTTCTCCAGTTCTTTGTGGCTCGAGGCATTTCTTAGTTAATGGCTACATCTTTCCATTCCTGCTGCCTCCTCTTCTCCAGTCTCACAACTCCCTCTTTTTTCTTTTAGAAGAATACATACAGGGGCTGGGGATTTAGCTCAGCGGCAAAAGCGCCTGCCTTGCAAGCGTAAGGTCGTGAGTTCGGTTCCTGGTACCGGAGAAAAACCAAAACAAACAAACAAACAAAAAAACAAAAAAGAATACATACAAGTTACTGTACTTAGGACCAACCCTTATAATCTAGGGTATGGTCCTCCTCTCAGAATCCTTCATCACATCTTTTACTACTTAAGGTAATATTCTTAGGAGCTAGAGATTAGGAAGTGACATAGCTTTGGGGAGCTTGCCTTTAGCCCATAACACTCTTGAAGCCTTTGTTTCTCAATATGGATGAAAAATGAAGCAAGGCTAAAACAGCATTAGGTTGAACAGTATCCTATAAATCTCTTGGTGTACTACTCACATTTCAGTTGGATGTATACCAAGGAGAGGGATTACTAAATTATAGTATATGCATTTCTTTGATTTTGTAGGTAATGTTATTTTTTTCGAAAGTGGATATACTAATATGCAGTTCACTTCTCTAAACTTTCTTTTTGTTTTTCTCATTGTAATTTTAATCTTATAAAGAATTCCTATGCAGACTGGTGAAACCACTGTGGAGATCAGTTTGGAGATTCCTCCGAAAACTGGGTCTAGAGGTCCATTTCAACCCAGCTATCCCCCTGCTGGGTATTTTCCCAGAAGATCTAAAAACATCATATCACAGTGA
>NW_004955405.1:30885276-31140728 GCF_000276665.1 Chinchilla lanigera | reverse complement strand
GTATTGTCTGTACTGTTCTTTTTGATATGTTGTAAAATGTTGTCTGTCTGTTAATGTTTTCCTCCTTTTATTTTTAAAATAATTTAAAAAAAAAAGAATTCCTACATGTCCATAAGAAAACAAGTCAGTACAAAAAAATTGTGCAAAAGACTCAAATAGACAAAAGAAGATATCTAAGATATCTAAGATATCTAAATAGACAAAAGAAGATATCTTTCTTCACAAAAGAAGATATCTAAGTGGTCCGTAATAAAGAAAAGGTGCTTAATCATTATTTAAAAAGAAATTACCTTTTAGCCTTTTGAATATACTCTTTTTCAGTTCCTTGAATTATTGAAGATATTGTACCATGTTTTAGCGACATTATTTTATTCCTTTTTATGTTTAGATCTTCAGTCCAACTAGAATTTGTAATGTAAAGGCCTGAATTTCTTTTTTCCATAAAATAATCTGGTTATTCCAGTGCTGCTTTCTGAAGAAACATTTTTTCCTATTGTTTAGCAAAGCTACTTTTGTTCTAAATAACATGTCTTGAATGAGTGACTCTTTCTGGGATATATTTTGTTCTGTTTATCTCTTTGTAATTAAGTCAATGACATACCATATCATCTTACAGTAGATTTATGTCTTGATATCCAGTAGATAAAAATCTTCCCATGTTATTTTTAAAAGTAATTTCCACTGCTATTGGCTTTGACCTTTTGCATTTACATATACAGTTTTGAGTTGACATATATTAACTATACATATCTATATCCTGCTTTTGCTTTGGATATTGATTTATATTACATTATCTATGGATGAATTTGGGGAGAATTTATAGCTTTAGAATGTTGTTTTACAATCTATACACTTAGATCTTTCATGGGGGTCTCTCAGTAATAATAATTTTTCCATAAAATGTCTTGCAAATCATTTTGCCTAAATATTTGATTTTTTTGATGTTATCTTCAGTCTTTAAAATATTTTGTTTCTGATCTGTACAGTGAAATTAATTTTGTGTAGTCCGTTTTGCTAACTTGCTTTTTGTAATAATTTCTCTGAATTGTTTTAAATTTTTAACATACACAAACAATATCTGTATATAGTTTTATTTTTCCTTTTTCAATTTTTATGCCTTTTATTCCTTTTTATTGCTTTAGAGCTTTAATGCAGTGTTGAGTAAAAGAGACTAATGTCCTGATCATAGTCTCAAAGGGAAGGGATTTTGAGATTTTAAAATCAAGCATGGTGTTAACTTTTTCTGTGCACACCATTTATTAGATTGATGTGCTTTTAAGTTATTAGTTTGTTAAATTTCAGGGACCTAAAAGTTGCTTTTGCTCCAAAGCACTGACTCTTGGGCCTATGCATACATAATGGATAACTAAAAGGAGGATATAGTTTGGCATCCTTGTTTTTATTTTATATATGTCTCCTTTATTACCTTAAAACTTTGGGTCCGATTGCTACTCAGCTCTGCATGTAGGTATATTAATCACTTACAGAGTGCCTTTCTAAGGATTGGTTTCTTAACCCTAAGTTTACCTAGCATATCTCATGCTCATTTAAGACTGAGGACACCAAAATAAGAATAATTAAGGTATATTTAAGGTTTCTGGGGGCATTAAACTGCCCCCTTTTAGAACATCCCATTCCATACTCCTCAAATGGCACCTAGAACTGTACAGTCATTGTCTTAAACCTGTAGTTACCTTGGATTCCAGCAGAACCTTTGTAGACAGATCATCCCATGATGAGAACCACCGCCCCCCATGTGCCTAAGTAGGAAAAGTTATCTCGTGTGAACTGCATTGCCCACTGTTACAGTTTATGTCTAGATATCCCCCCAACGGCAGAGCCTCATAGTAAAGACTTTTGAAGGGTGATTGAATTATGAGGGTTTATAGGTGATTTAGTATTGGGAGATAGGGTCTGGTTGAAAGAAGTGGGTTAGTGGAGGGTGTGTCTTGGAAAGGTCATTTTGCCTGGCTCTGCCCTTTGCCCCTGTGCTTTCTAACCTCTGTAACGTGATCAGTTCTCCTCCACCATGCCCCTCGGCTGTAATGTCCTGCCTTGGGGCTAACTGAATGTGGATTGAAGCATGACCCAAAAAAAATCCCTCTTCCTTTATATTGCAGGCATTGGGTACTTTGTCCCAGTGCCAAGGAAAATGACTAAAATACCCTCTCCCATGGTAAAGACTTCTTTGGAGCCACCTTGCAGACCAGAACTGAGATAAGGATCCACCAGCAACCCAATGAAAACTTGCCCCTTTCCTTTGTCAATGGACTAGTCTGATAATCTCCAGTGGTGTGTCCCTTCAGCTCTTCTGACTCTGAAGTCCCTTCCCCATTTTTTTCTTCCTTCTAAATTAAAGCTTTGCTTGCATTCTCTCACATTTCTTGCCTAGTTTAAATTTGTTACCAATGGGTCAGATGACTGCACATCTAGTACCAGATTCATTTCTTTCTTTTTTTTTTTTTGACATGAAGCTCATGTAAAATTAACTATTTTGCAGTAAATAATTAGGTGGCATTTATTACATTCATAATGCTGTGTATATTATCACCTCTATCCAAAATATTTTATCACACCAAGAAAGCCCTGTGCACATTAAGCAGTCAGTGTCCACTTATCCCCTTCTCTCCCCACCCCTCCTCTCCCCTCCCCTCTTCTCTTCTTTTCTTTTCTCTTCTTAAATGAGGTTTTTGTTGCTTAATCTGACATTGAACTCCTGGGCTCAAGTGATCCTCCTGCTTCAACCTCCTGAATAGCTGGGACCATTGATGTACACCACCAGGTTTGTTTCTTGCTTTCTCTTTTCCTTCTGTTTTTTTCTGCTGTTGAGTGCATCTACTAAGATTTCAATTCATTTCATGTACTTTTTAGTTCTAAAATGTCCACTTGGTTCTTTTTATTTTCTAGTGTTTTCTAATTAAGATTTGTATTTCTTCGCTGTTACTTTCTCTCATATTTTAACCACTTAATAGTTTACCTCAAGTGTCACTCAGGCAGTGCATCTTTTTATGTACTGACTATCCTGAGGGTTGACCAGGTAGGTGTTATGTCAGCCAGTCAATTCTTGTACTGAATAAATTTGATAAAATTTTCATTTTTGTATTTCCTGTTGTATTTTATAAAAATTAACAAAAAATGCAATTTTTGGTCATCCTGTATTTAAACAGTTGGACTGCCAAGTGGTTAAAAGCTTGTTTGTAATTTCTTGGTGACACATTTTTTTAAAAAAATCAGGACTGCTTTAAAATCTGTTTCAGATAACATCTCTGTCATCAGTGTTGGCGTCTAATGTCTCTTCCCACTGAATTTAAAAATCATGATATAATGTTTTTCTGTTGAAACTGGACATTTAGGGGGTTGCCATAAGAAGTCATAAGACTGTTGATCCTACTTAAATGTTCTATTTTAGTTGGCTTTTTCTGATTCTGTTTTGGCAGAAAAAGTTTTCCCCAACTGGCCTTTTCATGACATGAGTTGGGAGGGTTCCTTATTATTTCCAGGTAATTTGAAGTCTGGCCGCCCATGTGATCTCCGCTGATGGCAGAGGAGGGCTGCCTTGTTACCACTGGGGCAGTGGTGCCCGTCTTAATTCTCCCTTAGGTTTTCTGTGACAGTGTACACTTTTTGTATACCTTCCCAGCAAGTTATTGATGTACTTCGTTACAGCTTGGTCAGAATAAAAGCTGGGCCTTTTTCAGTTGGTCTTTGCTTGTGTGGATGGACTAGTGATTGAGTAGATTGTAACTGTCTATAAAGGTTTTCTGTCTTTCTACATTTTCCCTTTCTTGTTCCTTTGGTTGGAGAGCAGGCTGTGCAGAATCCATTGGTTGCTGGTTGCCAACTTCTTCAGCTCAGAGTCCAAGATATATGGGAAAGAGAGCCTAGGAAAGTTAGCACTGTGTATGTTCTTAGATCTTAGGTCATTTGGTCTGTCTTCTAGTCTTCATTTGCCAGCATTGTATTATGATGTTAAATATGTAATGTCCAGGACATTTAATTATATTAGTTAATGTAAAAGGGAGAACTAATACAACTATTCTGTCTTCCTGGAAGCAGGAGTCTTTGTCCAATAAATTTTAATATGTAATATCAGTTTTCATTTAGTTCTAGATAGTTTCTGATTTCTGTTGGGTCCTTTTCTTTGATTCATATTATTTAGAAATGTATTGTTTTTACTTTCTGAGGATATTTCCAGTTATCTCTTTATGTTGAACTTTAGTTGCATTGTGGGAAGAGAACATACACTATATAATTTTGATCTTTTAACAACTTTTGAGATTTTCTTAAAAATTACACGTTTATAAGTGTTACCTGCATGCTTGAAAGTGATGGGTAGCCTGTGGTTATTCGGTACAGTTTTCTGTATGTCATTTAGGTTAGGATGGTTTAAATTGTCTGTTTTCTAACTGGTTGTTTTCATCTGATTGTCCTATTAGCCATCAGTAGTGGTTCAATTCTTCCCTTATTATTGCAAATTTGTCTCTTTTTCCTTGTTGTTCTCAGAACTTCTGCTTTAGATACTTAGTGGCCATAGTAAGTATATATAAATTTAAAACTGTCATACCTTTCTGGTGCATTTAGCTTTTATTTTATTTTATTTATTTTATTTAATTTTTTTTGGTTTTGGTTTTTCTCCGGTACCGGGAACCGAACTCACGACCTTGCGCTTGCCAGGCAGGCGCTTTTGCCGCTGAGCTAAATCCCCAGCCCCCTAGCTTTTATTTTATAAATATCCCTCATTACTTCTCTTGCTTGACTTAAAATTTCTTTTATCTGACATTAATAAAGATCTGCCATCTTCCTTTTGATTAATGCTTACAGTATCTTTCTTACCTTTCTTTCAGCCTTTCCTTACCCTTATGTGTTAAGTATAAAACTCTTGTAAAAGAATATTTAATGAATTTTTGTTTGCCTTTTATTTGAGACATTTAGTTTATATACATTAATGCAATTACTGATGTTTGCTTTAATCTTCTGTATTACTGTGTCTACTTTCCTACTAGTTTCAAGGTTTTCTTTTAGACCATTGGTTCTCAACAGAGGGCTGAGGATAATACGCTACATATAGCAATGCGTTGAGGTGTTTTTGCTTTCACAAGTAGGGAGAGTGATGCTACAGGCTCCTAATTGATGGAGACTAGGAATGTTGCTAAACATTCTTAAATGCACAAGAGAGCTCACCAACAAACAATTACAGTATATGCTTTAAAGTATCAGTCGTGCTGAGATTGAGAAACTGAGTTTTTTTTTATACTTTAGTATTTTTAATGGTTATCCTACAGGAAGATTTAATAAACTTTTATTATTAAAAAGAGAGAGATGAAGTAATTTAGGCTTTTAGACCATGTATAGTTTGTGTTATGTATTCTTAGTTTCCTCCCTCCCTTCTCCTTTGAATAGACTTTAGTTTTTAGAGCAGTTTAGGTTCACAGTAAAATTGATTGGAAAGTACAGAGGGCTCCCATGGATCCTTTTCTCCCCATACATACAGCCTCCTGTGCTATCAAAATCTTACACCAAAGTGGTACTGTTGGTTACAACTGATGATCCTACATTACTGACACATCATTACTAGCCAAGTCCGTAATTTACACTGGGGTTCACTCTTGGTGTTGTACATGTTTGGGCTTCAACAACTGTGAATAGACATGTGTCTGCTTTTATAATATCATACAGAGTACTATAGTTTGACTGCCCTAAAAATCCTCTGTGCTTCACAGATTCATCTCTCTTCTCCCAAACCCTGGCAATCACTGATGTTGTTTACTATTTCCCTCGTTTTATTTGTTCCAGAATGTCATGTTAGTTAGAATCATACTATATGTAGTCTTTTCAGACTGGCTTCCTTCACTTAGTTTTATGCATTTAATTTCCGGTATTCTTTTCCTGGCTCAATAGCTTATTCCGTGTTACTGCTGAGTATTATACTGTGGATGTATCACAGCATATCCGTTTGGAAGGGTACGTTGATTGCTTCCAACTTTTAGCAATTAGGAGTAAAGCTGCTGTTAACACGTATGTGCAGGTTTTGGTGTGGATGGAAGTTTTCAACTTACTTAGTAAATACCAAGGAGTATGATTGCTAGCTCTTACTGTAAGAGCATGTTTAATTCTGCAAGAAGCTGCTGAACTACCTTGCACAATGGCTGTTAGTCAGGTATTCTTCACTAGGATAACATATCTGATATATTGAAGGAAAATAGGTTTATTTTGACTGAAGATTTCATAGCTGACTCCAAGGCAGAAAGGGTATGGTGGAGGAAAGCTGCTCACCTGATGGCAGCCAGGAAACAGAGCTAGGAAGAGTCAGAGAGAGAGAGACAGAGAGACAGAGAGAGAGACAGACAGACAGACAGACCGGGAGAGAGAGACAGAGGAGATGGACTAGCCACAAGCATGTACCTGTCCACGTTGTGGCCCTATGACCTCTGTCCTCCAAGCAGGCCCTAATTCCCTGTTGCACATTCAGCTATATACTCATCAATAGATCAGTCCATGGTTGAGGTTAGTGCCCCCATGATCTCTAATCACCTTCCAAAAGCCCGCCTCTGAACACATGAGCCTTTTGGGAGACACTTATTATCTGTAAAATGTAACATGGGCTGAAAATGGTGAAAAAGGACCCAGATGGTTTCACAAACTGACCCCTCAGGGGGAGAGCGATCTGGACAGAATCACCAGACAGCTGCCACAGAAGCATTAGAACAAAGGGTTAATAAACTGCCTCATTTGTTACCAGAAAATCAGCTATTGATCTGATCATATGATCATCCTTTTTTAAGCCGTTTGATGTGGGTTACACTGATTGATTTTCAGATGTTAAACTAGTCTTACATGACCAGGATAAATTCCACTTGTTCTTGGTGAGTAATTCTTGTTATACATTGTTAGATTTGCCTTGCTGGTATTTTGTTGAGAATTTGTGCATTTATTTATACCCCTCACCCGAGCTCCTTAAAAATGTGGATAACATTCTCAGCTGGAGACCATGTCAGAACAAATACACAGAAAATGGCTACCTGGCAAATTTGACTTATTGACTGTAGCTTGTAAACTCCTTTCCTAGAATTTATAATACGCGTCGATAATTAGCCTCTTCTGAGACAGTGCAGGGGCTCTACAATGCTTGTAATTATACCTCTACTGACTTATGTACCACTTATGTCATAATGTATTTTCAGTTATATATATGGTAAAATCCACAAGGTACTTTAGTTTTTTTTTGGTATAGGGAATTGAACTCAGGACCTTGCACTTGCCAGGCAGGTGCTTGTGCCACTGAACTATATCCCTGGCCCTCACAAGATACTTCATTAAGTCAGAATTCACTTAAACATCTGCACATATTTATAATTTTTATTTTATTTCTTTGTGTTTGCAAATCTTTACAGCTTTGGTGTACACCTTCTGGGATGAATTAGTTCTTGTTTGTCTGAAAATGTATTTTATCATCATTTTTATTTTTGTTTTCATTTTTTGGTGGTACAGGGGATTTTGACCCAGGATTTCACATTTAATAGGCAACTGTCTATCCAGTTATTTTTATTTTTAAATTTTTAGGCAGGGTCTTACTAAATTACCCAAGCTGGGTTTGAACTTGCAATTCTCCTGCCTCAGCCTTCTGAGTATCTGGGATTATAGGCATGGACTACCATACATGGCTTTTACCATCATTCTTGAAAGACAACTTCCCCCAACCCCCCGAAGTATCCATCTATAAGATTGGCAGTTACAGTATTTTCTTTCATCACTTGGAAGATAATAGTACACTGTATTCCAGCTTTCATTGTTGATGTTCTGTTTTTGTTATTTAGTTGAAGATACCTTGTTCTTTTTCTGGCTGATTTAAAATTTTTCTTTGTTTTTGGTTGTAGCTGTTTTACTATGATGTGTCTGGGTATGGATTTCTTCTGTTGACAGGCTCGAGGTTTATAGGACTCTTTGGAGAAGTTGTCATGTTTTTTTGTAGATGTCATGCCTGCTGTATTCTCCATTCCATTTGGGACTTTATTTGCCTGTCTGTTAGAATGACATTTTAAAATTCCACTCTCTGTATTTCTTTCCTTCTCTTCTTTTTCCATCCTCATTTCTTTTTTTTAGCTTTATCTTGAATATATTCTTTAAATCTGCCTGTTCCTTCTAACCTGTCTATTCTGAGCTTGCTGCATTGAACTCATTCTCTCTTTCACTCTCTCACTCTCTCTCTCTCTTTCTTTGCCTTGTGTTTTTGAGACAGGGTCTCACTATGCAGTTCAGGCTGACCGTGAACTCACTTTGTAGCCCAGGCTGGTCTCAAACTTGAGGTGATCCTCCTGCATCAGCCTCCAGAGTGCTGGGATTACTGGCATGTACCACCACACCCAGACTAAACTCTTAATTGGATTATCATATTTTTTATGTTTTTTTTTTTTCCCCTGGTGCTGGGAACCAAACTCATGACCTCGTGCTTGCCAGGCAAGCACTGTACTGCTGAGCTAAATGTCCAGCCCCAATATTTTTTATGTTTTAGAATTTCCATTGAAATTCCATTAGGTTTTTTTATGGTTTCTAATTCTATGACAAAATTCTCAAACTTTTAAATATTATGTTAAATACAGTAATAATATCAAAACACTTAGAATTTCTGATAACTCTTAATACCAAGACCCTTTGTACTATGTATCTGTGTATTGCCTTTTGTTATTTGTTGACTTTAATTTATGTTGCTTTATCTTTTTTTTTTTTCCTCTGGTACCGGGAATTGAACTCATGACCTTGTGCTTGCCAGGCAGGTACTGTGCTGCTGAGCTAAATCCCCAGGCCCTGCTTTATCTTCTTATGGATCTGATTACTTTATTATACATCTGATTCTTTTATTATGAATTTATTCATAATTTTTTTTTGGTCCTGGAGATTGAACCTATGGCCTTTCACACTCCATGCACATGTTCTGTCACTGAGCTTCACCCCCACCTCCCCATTAGAGAATTGTTCCTAAAAGTAATTTGAGGTCTAGTCTATCTTTCTTCCAAATTACCCTTATTTCTCAGAGGCAGTCCTTAAAGTGTCAACTCCAAATGAAGGTTGTTCATCAGGGCTTCCCTATTCCTTGCTGGTCTAGTCTGTCTTTCTTTCAATTTGAAGGCTGCCAAAGGTGCTCAGTATTCTTGTCCCCTGCTCTGGATCTGGCAGGTGCTTCCAGGGGGAGGTGGTCACAAATACCTGTCTCATCTTTCTGTATCTTCACTTTTGCCTTCATCTCAGTAAACGTTTATTCTCATTAGTTTTCCTGTGCCTTCAAGCAGATGTTTAAAATATGTGTAGCTTGTGATATCTTTATAAGATATTTGATCCAAATTACCTAATCTTCCATTGTTAGAAGTAGAAGATCATCTCCAGCTTTCTTGATGTAAGAGGTAGACAGTATATTTTCTATAGTATTTAAAATAAATGAGTTAAGGTTTTCTGTTGTCAGCTATAAGCCTCCTTTTAATTAGTATAAAAGATAATTCTTTCTTTGTAACCTAGATAAAGAATGGTAGAACTACTTTTGAAGGCCAAAGAATTATGAGACCTTTTTAAAAAATCTATGACACTAGATATCTAATTGGAGGACTACTATATTTTCCAAGATTATCATTGATTAATTGAAGAATACTGAAACTACAGAACTGAATATGTTATGTGTAATATATTGTGTGTAATAGTTAACAGGTACAAAATTCATTCTGACTTTGGTAAGACTTGCACAAGTAAGGAAATAGTTTTCTGAGATTTTTAACATATCTATAGAGAAGAGTTCTGAAAAGGGCTATACAGGCTATTGGCAGATGGAATTTAGGGGCTCATAACTTTGAATCAGGAAGTTCTTTCTAATATCTAACCCAGTATTTAAGCCTATTCTTATTAATATTCAGTCATCCCAGGAATAGAGAACAATTAATGATTGTAGTCCGTAAGTGTGGGGTGGTTACAGTATAGGGATCACAAACTCAGATGAAATCTGCCTGAACTAAGGTATAATATACATGTTTGGTCATGGCATAGTAAATAGCTGCCTTTAGCTGGATATTCTCATCTTACAGGAGGAAATGATACTAAACAAGATAGCATGGAAAGTGAAAGTATTGGACCTTGGTAGGGATGTTTTGACTTTGTCTCATGCAGGAGCTTAGCTTCTCTTGCTTGGAACAGAGTACCCAATACCTGCAGTTAGAAGGAGCAGGAGAGCTTTAATTTGGCTCACAAATTCAGGGGCTTTTAGTCCATGATTGGCAAGCTCCAACACAGAAACATTATCATGGAAGGTTGTAGTGGAGCGGAGCTGCTTACTTCATGACAGTGGAGAAACTGCGCAGGGGAAGAGTACCAGCAAATATCAGCTGTGGTAAATAGAGTGCTTATGTGCATCCACAGCACCTAAGTAGTTACAGGAAATCTGAGGGCTTTTCAAAGGCACACTTTCTCCAACTGGGCCCAGCCTCCTCATGGTATATGCCAAAACCCCATGATCTGATCCATACTCCAAGACTTAATTCAGGCGGGTTGACAGGATTAACTAGTACAGAGATTTTGAGTGACAAGTCAAATAACATTTGTTGAATATTAGTCTGGCAATATGTTGTGGGATGACTTACGAGGAAAATATTGGACATAAATGTGAATCTCTTATAATTGTCTGATTATGACGTAATAAGAGTCTGACTTTTGTGGTAAGTAGGAGTTAACAGAGTTGGGTAAATTTTAAAGGAAGAGTATTAGTTGGGCATGGTGGCGTATAACTAGGATCCCAGCATTCTGGGATGCTGAGGCAGGAAGATTGCAAGTTGGAGCCCAACCTGGGTATTTTAGTAGATTAGGAATGCTATATCTTAAAATAAAAAGCCCTGGGGAATGGAGCTTAATATGAAGGACTTGTCCAATTGCCAGTACTGCTGTGAACAAATACAAATAAAGGAAGGAAGTATATTGGTGTTCATATAAGAAACTTGAGCAAGCCAAGAAAGCTTTGAGGTTGTAAGTATGGCTGAATTGTAGCATAGTATTGATAGTAATACTAAGGATTGGTAAGTCAGGTTGAAGGTAGATTGAAAATAAAGATGATGACTTTGGGGGCTGGGTATTTAGCTCAGCGGCAAAGCGCCTGCCTGGCAAGCACAAGGTCGTGAGTTCGGTTCCCGGTACCGGAGAAAAACCAAAAAAAAAAAAAAAAGATGGTGACTTTGATATAAGATATTTTGAATATGGGGTAACAGCCAAGTTGTTTATTGTACAATTGCAGATAGGGACAGAAAATGAAAATGAGATTATCTTGAGAATGTACTGATTTGATTATCTGAACAGTGTTTGATTATTAAAAGAAAATTGAACAGCAGAATGTTCAAAGTACAACGTATATGTTCTGTCAGTATCCCATTTTTGTTTTTCTAGAATTCACTATTATTAGCTTAGTGTATATTATTTGACTCTGTATATATATATATAAACACGAGCATGTATGTTGTTCATATTCTATGTTATTCTGTGAGGGCAGATCCAGTGTACCCTTTGTAATTCATATTAATAGCTGTACTTAATTCAAGGACATTTAGATTATTTCTGATTTTTCATTTTTTATTAAAAATGTAAAGAATATTATGTACTTATATTTGCACACTTATTGAGCTGTTTTTGTAGAATAAATTTTACCATTGCCAAAGGGATTAAGTAGATGTGTCATTTTGATTCAAGTAACTTTTTTTTTTGGTACCGGGAATTGAACTCAGGACGTTGCGCTTGCTAGGCAGGCGCTTGTGCTGCTGAGCTATATCCCCAGCCATCAAGCAACTTTCTAGAAAAAATTGTATTGAGGTTTGTGAGCATGTGTGCAGTTTTTTTTGTCTTTTTGAGACAGAGTCTCAATATGAAGTTCAGGCTGGCCTTGCGCTCACTTTGTAGCCAGGCTGGTCTCCAACTCACAATGATCCTCCTACCTCAGCCTCCCAAATGCTGGGATTACAGACGTGTGCCACTATGCCCAGCCTATGTATGCAAATTAACAATGTTAATTTTGTTTTTTAGAAGAAAATAGTATATCATACATTTGTGTGATACCCACTAGTAATGTGCAATAGGGTATTCTAGCTTTTATTAGTCACCAAAATTAGCATATAAGAAGTAGTTAAAATTGTAATCACTGTCTTTGAACAGGAGAGATTCTCCTAGCATGGGAAAAATGTCCTATCATTTGGAGTCTGGTGAATTCCTTGTTTGCAGACAGCTGTCTTATAGCCTGTTTTTGCATGATGAAGAAAGCAAGCTCTATAGTTTCTTTCTTTTCGTATGAGGATACAAATCCTTTCACAGGGACTCCACCCTCAAGATCTCATCTAACCTAATTATCTACTAAGTCCTTAACTCCTAATACCATCATGTAGGGAATTATGTCTTTAACATTTGTATAGGGGGGAGCTAAACATTTTTCATAGGGGCTAGAATTGGAGATGGAGTTGGTGATTGATTGAGAAAAGGATATCCTGAAGTTGGTAAAGTCCTGGAAAGTACTTCTGTGGATTTCAGTACCAAAAAAGGGAAGAATAATTTTAAAATTTTATTCTCCAAAAATACTTGTTTTAATGAATTTTATTTCCAAAGGAACTTAATTCTCATTTTTTTTTTTTTGGTTTTTTTCTCCGGTACCGGGAACCGAACTCACGACCTTGTGCTTGCCAGGCAGGCGCTTTTGCCACTGAGCTAAATCCCCAGCCCCTTAATTCTCATTTTGAAATAGAAGTCAGTGGGAAATTTTGATATATACAGTGCTTAACTGGAATAAAAAAATTCATTTTAGCTCTGAAATCTTTTACTGTTTGTGGGATTAAAGCAGTTTTTAATTGTCCTAATATACTAAAGGCTTTCAGCTAGTTAAAATTAAAACCCTGTAATACTTTTTGTTGGTATTAATGAAAAATGTGAAGTAGGTTTTATAGACATTAATTTGAGTCAAAGAGCAGAATCAAAAGCATGTGCCAGGTTTATGATCCAGTTCCTAGTTCTGTTTTTTTTTTTTTTTGGTATGGGGATTGAACCCAGGGCCTTTGTGCTGAGTTACATTCCAGTCCTTTTTTATTTTGAGTCTTGCTAAATTGCACAGGTGAGGCTTGAACTTTTGATCTTCCTGCCTTAGTCTCCCAGAGTGCTGGGATTGTAGATATGTGGCACCACACCTGGCTACAAATGTGTCAATTTTTTAAAAAAGGAACTTTTAAACAGGGTAAGTTTGCATACAGTATTTACAAATGTTGAATCCTAGTACTTGTTTAAGTAAGAATAAGGGGTAGAGTGTTCTTAAAGAATGTTTCTTTTTTTATTGAAGAGTAGTTTTGTTATTGGAATCTCTTGGCAACTTGAAAATGTTATCTCGTAGCTCCTTCTAAAAGTAGCTTGCAAATTAAATGTTACTAGGTTCTTGGTAGCTTGCCTCTCCTTCTGGAGTTAGATTCCAGGTTCTTCTCATCTTGGATAAAGAATTGAATGAAACAAGCAAAGAGCAGTGGCCAAGTTTATTCAAGAAAGTAAAAGTGAAGAGTGGGGGAGAAACTGACTCTGCAGAACAAGCTTGGGCAGAGCAGAAAAGACAAAAGCAAGATAAAAGAACACCCTGGAGGAAGCAGGGTCCGGTTTCCTGAACAAAGCCATGATAGCAAGTTCTTCTTGAGGCCTGTGTCCTTTCATACTGTCCAAATCTCGAGGAAACTTGTGAGAACTTCTGCGTATGTGTCCTGAGAGGCAGTGCTGGGATCCTATACTTCAGGCTCACATCAGGTCTAGACCATACTTTTGAAAATTTGCAAGTTCTTGCAAGAAGTCTACCTGCAGGGCTTTGGGAACTGTTGAGTGTCTGGGATCTTGTAGTTAATAGGTCATGCCTACTTCCCCAGCCAGTTTTGCCACACCCTAATTTCCTATGTCAGTCTTACAGGAGACCAAAACAATCTCAGTTTTTTTAGCTTTTTCTTTTTTCTTTTTTTTTGTATTTTTTTTGCAAGAGGATCTTACTGTGTAGTCCAGGCTGGCCTTGAACTTCAGCAGTCCTCCTGCCTCAAGCCTCCCAAGTGCTGGGATTACAAGTATGTGCCACCACACCAGGTGACAATCTCAGTTTTAAAAGTTTTTTTATGTAATATATAGACATTACATTAATTTATCAGAGGTGATATATTTCAATCAAGGCTGAATAATTTAATGGATGATTTGCATAGGCCAAAGATCTTTTGTTGTAAGAAAAAGTAAATCATGATACCCCATGACTAAGGGAGAATATTATCAAAAAAAAGGACAGAACTACTTTAAAATTTTAGATCTTATTTATAATAACACTTTTAATCATTTTTTACTTCTAGCTGCAGATGTTTAGTTGCCATCTGCCTTAGTTACTTGCAATATGCTGGACACCCAAAGTTAGGGGAAGAAAGGTTTATTTCACCTCACAATTTGTACAGTTTTCAGTCCGTAGTGGGATAGCTCTAAGGCCGTTTGGTATGGCCAACGGGCATCGTAGAGGAGAAATAGTCCATGGCAAAGCAAGCAGGAGACAGAGAAACAGTAAGCAGGAGCAGCAAGCCTGTCTTCCCTTCCCATACTCAGGCTGGGGCTTCTATTATTCACACTCTTAATCCCAGTATCACACCTCTAATCCACATTCACATACCCTAACCTAGCTACCTTTGAAATCCCACCCCTTGATTGCATGAGGCTTTGGGGGCACTTCTAGGTACAAGCTGTAACACCATCATAATGGTCAGGGCTTGTGGGCATAGGTGAAGTGATTGTTTCCTATTCTTAGCACTATACATTACATATAGGATGTGATCGATACTTACATTGTTTTTCAGCCTTTTGCCTAAGATCAAGTGTGATCACTACTTGCATGTTGATTGGTTTCTCATCTGTATTAGCAGGCTGAATGCAGTTTTCTTTATGTCAAATAGAATCTTTTTTGTAGCATTAATCACAGACATAGTACTAGCTGAAGGTCATCTTTGTGAAGACTGATTCTCCCTAGCCACTTACTAAACTCAAAATGACTTTTCCATAATTTAAGAGTGTACATTTTATACCAGGATACTCTCTTGAAGATTACTTCAGTAGCTGACTCTAGTTTGTGTATCCAGGAGTACTTAACTGAAAAGTCCATACTTCTGGTGTAGTTAGGTTAATGCTTGTAGTTGGAACCTTGTAGTTATATTAATGCTGTCATTGTAACCTTCTGTAAGCATGGTCACAGAATCTGTGGGGAAGAAAATATTAAAGATATGATTCAAATTTATTTTTGCATTTTGTTTTATGAACATTTTGAAAATCTGAAAACTGGGCTTTGTTATAAATTGATAGAGCATAATAAGTGATAAAAATATAGAGCAATGGAAGCTTAAAATTCATGGGCACTAATTAAGTGTATTTCCCTGTGCAGGTTAAAGTTGGCCTCCTGAGCTTCTGCCTTAGCAAGAAAGAAGTGGGAAATACTCCTGAAAACTAAAACATTAAGAAACCACAACTTATTTTTACATGATTTTCAGCTCACTTACCAATATGGACAGTTTTCCTAACATTTTTCCACCTGGTGGAGATGGTGGTCTAAATTCTGAATCTGAGTTCCAAAAAATGTTAATTGATGAACGGTTAAGATGTGAACATCATAAAACCAATTATCAGACTCTAAAAACTGACCACACAAGGTAAGATACTTAAATTAGAGGTGAGGCATAGGACTTGGGTTGTTAAGTAAAGTTACTAGCTCTGTCTAGGCTAAGTGTTTCCTCTAGAGCATAGAGTATAACTGTTACTATTTAGTATATTAATACTTTTGATACAGTAAAATTGTTGCTTTAAAATTTCTTTGTTTCAAAGCTGTGATACCAAGTGATTAAATACATCCAGGTGGCTAAATATGTTTTTCCCCAAAAAGTAAAACTGCTTTCAGAAACTACAGTATGAAACTGTAAAGAAAAGATATTTGCAAGTTTAATGGAATGTTTGATAGTAATCTTGTTTTTCTTCAGTGTTGGTTGACTTTACATAAAGTAATGCAATTAGAAAGCAAAGGATACACTTCAAATTGAATTCTCTTTAAAAAATCAGATTGCAGGATGAGTACATAAAGTCACAGAATGAACTGAAACGCCTGTTAAGTGAAAAACAAACTAACCAGGAAAAGTTCCAGTTGCTGCTTGAGGAGCTAAGAGGAGAATTAGTAGCGAAAACTAAAGACTTAGAAGAAATGAAACGGCAGGTGAGACAATATATTCAAGCTTGTATAAAAATAGTGGAAATAAGTAGTCTTGGTGAATATGTTAAATTCTCTGTATTTAATGATTATTTTGCTATAGTACCAGTTGATATGATTTAAACTTCTTTTACATATTCTGGAATGTTAGCTATCATATATGGTGGCCATGAAACTATTATTTTTATGTAAACTGATATTATATTACCTGTTCTGACTTAAATATTTCACCACTCAGAGTAATTAGGGGCAAGGCCAGTTATTAAGCTTCAGAATTAAAAACAAAATTCAGAATTAAATAATTTTTTAAAGAGAAAGATGTAATACTTTTTTTTGTCTTTTGAGAAAGGGTTTCACAATGTAGTTTATGCTGGCCTTGAACTCACTGTGTAGCCCAAGCTAGCATTGAACTCCAGGTGATCCTCCTGCCTCAGCCTCTCTAGTACTGGGATTATAGGCATGTACCCCCATGACCCACTAATTTTTGTATATGTATTGCAACTTAAACTATGCTAAAAAGATAGATATTTTTAAACTGTTTCTTAAAGGAGACAGTAGAAACAGTGTGCAAATAAGACTTATGTACACACTGTAAGGTACATGGGTTTCTAAAGCAAAAAATAGTTGAGATGAAAGTGCTAACCTACTGTTTCTTTGATTACTATCACACTTTCATTTTCTTGGATAGTAAATCCAGGTTTACCTTCAACTCTAGTCAAACTGATGATAACTTTCAAACTAGTCAGTAACTTTCAAATGGATGATATTTTCCTATGTCCATCTACACTGTAAATAGCGCTATCTAGAATATGTTGGGTGCTAAGTTTGTAGAGTAAGTGGTATTTTCCAGTTTACTTAGTGTGGCATAATTTATAGATTTCCTTTGATAGCAGCCTTAGACGTTTGTCATTCAGTAGCTTAAAAGTCTTCCATTGTTGGGAGCTCCACTAAGCCTGTGTTGGAACCTCTACTATACTGTTCATTCCCAGGTTACTTGGGACATTTAAATAAGAAAAAAAAAAAAAAAAAAAAAAAAAAAATCCCAGGAATTTGAGTTGAAGAGGGAAATATAAATTTAATCTTGTAGAATCAGTGGATTAAATATTTTAAAGACTGAGAGTCCTATATGAATGGAAGCCATGATTACAGAACTTTAGGTATTTGAGATATTTTTAGGCATTGCATATAATTAAATAATTCATTCTTGAGAGTAATATCTAAACCATGTTTATTTGTACCAAGCATATATAGGAATAAGCTTCAGAAGGCTGAAGTGACCATATTAACATCAGACATAATAAACAATTCATCAGATATCAAAAGGACATTTTCTAATGAAAAAGGGTCAATTCATGAAGAGGATAATGACCTTCAACACATCACTATGTCACTATGCCTTTTTTTATTTGGTAAAGAGGATAAAAGTTTCTACATGTGCTGTGAGAATTAATGAGCTACTATGTACATTTTACTGTAGAGCTTGATACATAGTACATACTTGTAAATGATGACAGTTCTGTTCAACCTGAATTTAGGTTCCATCAGGGCAGGAAGTTGTTTTCACTATTTTTCCACTGTTTAGGACAATGTTTAGCAGGTACATATTTGTTGAAAGAATGATATGAATAAGTAGAATAAGCAGTAAGTTTATTATTCTGTTCATATATCATGTTGAACTTTCTGTGTCATATATGCCTAAAGCCTCAGTATCTTAGAGTTGCTAATCATCTAGTTTATTTTTGTATCTGTTATGGAGATGTGTTCAAATCCTAATCAGTAATACCCCATAGTGCGACCTTATTTAGAAATAGGTTTTTACACATTTAAGAAGTTGTTGAGGTCATGCTGGAATGTGATATGCTTTAAGCCGGTATGACTGGTGTTAAGAAGAGATGAGAAGAGATGGAGAGAAAAACTTGGGGCTCAGCAATGCTCTGTGATGACAGAGGCAGCTGTGTGTCAGCATAGCACCAGCAAAGAGGAAGGGGCAAGGAAGGAGTCTTTGTAGGTTCCACAGGGAGCCTAGCCTTGCTGATACCATAATTTCAGGCTTCTCACTTCCAGAACTGTGAGACAATAAATTTTCAGCTGTTTTCAGACACTCAATTTCTGGTTTATTCCTAGAGCAGGCCTAGAATAGAGCAGGCCTAGAAAACTAATACACTATCCAAATCAAATTTTTTTTTCTAGAACATTTTGGATACAAGATCTTTTTTTCTCTGCTGCAGTGATACAGAACCTAGTGAATCTTTGTTTGGTGTTTGTTTTTGAAACAGTATTTCACTATATTGCCCATATTGGCCTCAAGCTTTCTGATCCTCTTGCATCAGCCTCCTGAGTACTAGGATTATAGATGTGCGCTGTTGCACCTGGCATGTACAGAACATTTTAAGAGTTGCTGTTTCTGTTGATGGATTGGGGTATAGTAAGTACTTTACCGCCCCTATTAAAAGGGATTATCGTCCTTCCTGTTCCTATGTTGTTCCTTGGAGCCACACAAAAGAACTTGGGCTGTTTCTCCATGATACATTCCCAAATGCTTGCTGATAAGTGTAATTTACCCAGTTAAGTCTTCATTCTCAAGATAAATTTATCTTATTTCTTTGTGCTATTTATCTGGCAAAAAGAAGCTAAACAAACATCATGTATACATCTATAAAGATAAAGCAATTTAGCTATTTGCTTTAATGGATGTTTGCAATTTATATAAATCATAAGTTAAGAAAGGCTCAGTAAATTCAGATATAAGGTTAGCAAGAAGTATTCCAGTGAAGGTTTATGAAAGGTGATTATTTTTGGAATACACATGTATTTTGTCTAACTGAAAAAAATGTCTATCCCTTTGGCTTCTATAGAAAAGAGATATAAAATACATTGATTTATAGAATATTTCTCCTTCAATAGTGAGTGAGAATACTAGTGCCTAGCTCATAGGATATTTTTAAAGATGGATTTTGAGCTTGTTATGACTTGTATGTAGATGTCCCGCCAAAACCTCATGCAGTTATAGGTGGAGCTTTTTCAGAGGTAGCTTGATCTAGAGTATCTGATGCAGGGATTAGGGCTGTGTGATTACTAAATCTGTCCACTGATTGGTTTGGCACCCACCCTAAGCCCCATAGCCTAGATAGAGACAAAAGGGGCAGGAGGAAGCTGCTAAGGTCACTTGGACTTGCTGCTTGCAATTTTGCCTTGTCTTTGCTATGAACTCTTTCTCCTCTGTGATGACCCTCTGGCATGCCCCCCTGTCTTGGAGCAGTCCGTCTATGAACTGAAACCTCAACAAACTGAGCTAAATAAACCTTTCCTTCCTTAACTTTAGGTGTGAGGTATTTTGTCTCAGCAGTGAGAAAGAGTAACTAAGGTAGAATTTGGTACTAGAGAAATGGGGTCATTGCTGTGACCATGTGTTTCAGAAGCCTTTGGAACTGGCTTGTTGGAAGAGTTTGGAAAGGTTCAGAGATGCAGGCTGAAAACGCAGCCCTGGAGAGTGTTAGGCTGTACTTGATGGGAGATTCTGGTCAGAGTTCAGAAGACCAGAATGTTGATAGAAATGATGCTGATAAAGACCAGCCGACAGAGGTTTCTGTTGGGAAGAATGACTGGATTGGCTATTGGATCCAGACAATGTGTGCTATGGCTTGGCAGAAATCGCATTTTGCTCATGCCCAGAGATTTTGCCTGAGACTGAGATTAAGGACAGCAGACTAATTAACCCTGCAGAAGAAATTTCAAGGTAGTCTAATGTTGAGTCTGTGGTATAGCTACTGTTGGGGGGTTTTTAGCCAGATTTATGTTGAGAGTCAATGCCAAAGACCCCAGCAGAATGACTTAAAACATTTTGAGTTTAGCCAGAAAGGAAGCTCCAGTGAAGTTGTGACCTCTAAAGATGGAACAGAGGACAAATTGGTCACAGGAAAGACTATCAAGAGAAAGCCAAATATCGTAAGAATACAACAGAAAAGATGGCCTGAAGACATCAGAAGAACCAGCAAGACAGCCTTTGCAGCCTCAGAATTGCAGAAGTGAAAGACTTTGCTTTGAGAAGAGTGCCCCAGAGCACTATGTTCTAGATTGGCAGTGGCCTAGAGAATTTGTTTCTCAGAATTTGGTTCAGAGTGTTTAGCAGTCCAGGCACTCAATTCTATAGCCAAGAGAGAAGGAAGCCTGGCTATTGCTCCAGCTGGTAGCAGACCTTGGCATCATCCATGTGGTGCTGGTTTTAGGTGCATGCAGAATGCAAGGGTTGTCTGATCAGGAAGTTTTCCATGCAGATTTCAGAAGAATTATGCTCTTGAGAGCAGTGTGTGAAGCAGTGACTGTGAAGCAGAAGGTGCAGTGGAGACCCCAGAAGTTTGGAAAAGCCCGGAGTATGGATCATCTGAGGAAATCTACAAAGAGTGAGCAAAGCTGGCCAAAAAGAGAAGCCATAGGAGTTAACAACCACCATGGCAGTGCCATCAGGGTGGAGCCACCCAAGCCCTTTTTGGAGTTCACATCTTAACAAAATTTCCTCTAATGCTGTACTTGGAACTACAGGAATGAATGTTTGCCCTGCTCAGTTTTGAACTTAATTTGGTCCTGTTTCTCTTTACCCTCCACTTTGTAACTTTTAGAATGGAAATGTCTATCTTGTTCCATTGAATGTTGGAAATGTTTAACTCTCTTTTCATTTGTACAGGGGCTTGCAGCTAAAAGTTTGCCTTAAAGCTCTGAGGAGACTTTGGACTGGGACTTTGCAGCAAGGCTGACACTATTAGGACTTTGGCAACTCTTGGAGATGGAATAAATGCCTTTTGTATAAAGGGATGTGTATGAGTCTTTGGGGGCCTTGGGGTGGGGTGTTGTGGCTTGTGTCCTGAATTTCCTGTAAAACCTCATGAAATCATAGGTGGTGTTCTTTAGCGGTGGCTGGGTCTAGAGTTATTGATGCTGAGATTAAGGGTGTGTGATTACTGATTGTTTTGGTATCTAGTCCAGTCCACTGATTGGTTTGGTAGCCACACTAAGCCCAGTAGCCTAGATAGAATATAAAGGGCAGAGACAGCCTGTCTGATATTTGGAATTTAGATTCTAGAATATAGCAACACGAGGAAAAGAAAGAGCAGGAAAATGGGCCCTTGGCACCCAACAAGGATCTGAAGTGAGCATTAAAGACCCCAGGGAAAGTGAGTATTGGGACCACAACACACAGAGGAAGGTGGCAAAGCAGCAGTTTCTCCCTAAGCCCTAGGTCATGGTGTGGGAGGCTGACTTGAACCTGCAGTGGCACAGTGACTACTGGCCTCCACAGAGAAAGGCACCAGTGGAATGAAGCAGTGGATACTGCAGATTGTAGTGGCTAGTGAGTTATTTGGGTCCAGACCTCCCCCCACCCACAGGGGGATATTGGCTAGTAGCCATTTTGGAAAGGTGCCAGTGGAAGTCAGAACTCAGAGCAGTTGTGGGTTGGCTCCATCCAGTGGCTCCAAGTGTCAGGGAGAGATGCTACAAAGTTCAAGCCAGCAAGAGGTGAGGGAACTGAGTTCAAGCTGGCAGGAGTCAATGGGGAGTGTTGCGGGTGAAAAACTCCAGTTCCAGCCTCACAGCCAGAAACCAGAAGCAGCCTAAACTTCAGTGGAAGTAAAGGCCTGTGTTTCCTGGCATTATCCACCATTGCCTTAATTCTACTTTGGTTTGCTGGGCTTGATCCACACGTATCTGGGCTCTGCCTGCCCCATCTGTCAAGCAGAGATGGCAGAGACATACCCTGAAGTGTGTATATTTTTTTCTGCGTTTCTTTTTTCTTTGCTTTTTAAGAAAATTTTAAAATCTTTTTCTGTATTTTCTCTTTTCCTTGGTTTGTTTTGTTTTTATACAAGTGAAACATTGTTTCTAGTTTTTGTTTGTTTTGTTCTTGTTTCTGTTGCTTTTTTCTTTCCTTTCTGTCTTCCTCTCTAGTTCCCAAAGCTTGCATAATCTTCCTTTGTCCTCCAGCCGTGCTTCAAATCCCTTTCTCTTCTTCCGTTTCTCTATTTTTTTTCCCCTACCTCCTTTTGAATTTTTTACCCTGAGGGTAAAAATCATCATATTGAGGTGATACTTACTGTACAAAATTTTCTGTGTTTTTTAAAAAATTTGGTTATGTAACTACAAATCCTGTTCATATGGTTAAAGGTGGCAAATTAATAGTTAACCACATTTTGTCATTTTCTAGGCTGTGTTTAATCCGATATTACTGACTGTGGTACTTTAGCCATGATGACATAATTGTTCTAATCAGTTGTTCTTCCTTGTATGCCAAGACTGAGATTGCCTGAGGGTCATAAGCGATACTATGGATGAGTGCCAAAGAACTAGGGTTAGGTCAAATAGGCAGCAATTGCTCATCCCCAATAAACTTCAGAGGTAGGGTCTTGCAGCAGACTCAAAATGCAAAAACCAGCTACACCTGGAAGGCATCTCTGAGAAATTGTAATTTTCCAAGGGTTTTAAATGCTAGCAATAGGGGCTGGGGATATACCTCAGTGGTACAGTGCCTGCCTGGCAAGTGCAAGGTCCTGAGTTTGATTCCCAGTACCAAAAGAAAGAAAAGCTAGCAGTAAAGATACCTGCTGTAAACCATTCAGAAGCATCTATGTAGGAATTTAAAAAAAAAGGAATGAGAAAACATTTAAGCAGCAGGCAGCCCCTGCCAAAGACAAACCCAGGGGGCCTTAAGTTGTAATAATTTGCAAACCACTAACCTTGGCTCTCAGAGGTGGTAACAGTGGAAGTAAAAAAGGAAATGAATGAGGCTCTAGAAAAAACCCAATTAGAAATAATTTCTCAGATAACTTCAGTGATGATGACCATAATGAAAGGCATGATTAGTGAATCTAGAAAAGATATAGAGAAAAAAGAGGAACTTAGGAAAATGAAGGAAACCATGAATGCCCATTATAGGAAAGAAATGGAATCCGTGAAATAGCTACAATCAGCTATCCAGGAGATTAAAAATTCTACTGAAAGTATGCAATAGAGAAAAAAGAGGAACTTAGGAAAATGAAGGAAACCATGAATGCCCATTATAGGAAAGAAATGGAATCCGTGAAATAGCTACAATCAGCTATCCAGGAGATTAAAAATTCTACTGAAAGTATGCAAAACAGAATGAACCCATGTGAGGACTGAGTCAGATCTAGAAGACAGCATTATAGTTAGAGTTCATGAAAGGAAAGATTTCTTCAAAACAGCAAGAGACCATGAAAACTCAACCCACCAGCTCCTAGATGATGCAAAGAAGAATAAGATTGGTCAGAGTCAATTAAAAAACAGGAGCTAGCACAAACAATATAAAAAATGTTTCATAGAAGTAATGGCAGAAAACTTCTCAAGCATGGGAAAAGAACTTGACATACATAAATATTAGTGAGGTATATAGAACTCCAATGAGTCATAATAAAAAATAAATTACCCTAAGGCATATAATTCCAGAAATTCAACACAAGGACAGAATGTTAAAAGCTGTGAGAGAAAAGGAACAAACCACCTGTAAAGGAAAGCCCATCAGAATTACAACAGACTGCTCAACACAAACCCCGAAGTCAAGGAGAGCGTGGAGTAAAGTGTTTCAAGCACTGAAAGTAAATAGCCTCCAACCTGGGTTGATGTACCACACAAACTTTCATAATGGATGGAGAAATAAGGTACTTCCATGACAAAGAACACCTGAAGCATTTCATGGCCACCAAACTAGCACTCCGCAATGTTCTGAAGGAAATTGTAGGAAGATATAATGAAGACTCCAGTGAATCCCAACAGAATGAATCCAGCTAGCAAAGTAAGTAAGTAAATAGACAGAAAAGGGAACCAACATCAAGAAAATAACACAACAAGGATAAGTCAAAACATATCAGCTACAACCATTAGTGTAAATGGTTTTAATTCACGAATCAAAAGAAACAGATGGGCAGAACAGATCAAGAAAAAAAGATCTGACAATCTGCTGCAGAGAAAACACATTTAACTCAAAATAAGATTCAGAGACTGAAAGTCAAAGGATGGAAAAAAATATTCCATGTGACAGGAACCTGGAAAACAGGGAAAAGTGAATTTCAAGCCAAGGCTGATCAAGAGAGACAAAGAAGGTCACTATGTGCTTGTTAAGGGAACAGTCAAAAGGGAAAAGATAACAATCATAAATACATATGTAACAAATACCAGTGTACCTAACCACAAATATTAATGGACATGAGAAGTCAAATAAGCACTAATACAGTTGTAATAGGGAGCCTCAATACCCCACTGTCACAAATAGATACATGAACTAGACAAGAAATCAGCAATGAAATATCAGAACTGAACTGAACTTTGGAGCAAATAGATTTAGTAGATGTCTATAGAATGTTCTACCCCACAACATCAGAATACGCATTCTTAGCTACACATGGGATGTTCTCCAAAATAGACCACATATTAGTTTATAGAACTTGCTTAAGTAAATGCAAAGGAATTGAAATTATCTCATTCATAGTATCAGAACATGGTGCAATGAAAGTGGAAATCAGGGCAATAGAAACCACAAAAACTTCATAAATACGTGGAAATTAAATAACACCCTCCTGAACAAACAGTGGGTTACAGATGAAATTAAAGAAGAAATTTTCCACAATTAAATGATAATGCCAGTGCAACATCTTGGAACTTACGGGATGCTATGAAAGCAGACCTACAAGGGAAATTTATAGCAGTAAATTCCTATATTAGAAAAACAGAATGAGCTCAAATAAACCTAAGATTGAACCTTAGCCTTCTAGAAAAAGCAGAGCAAGTCAACCCCAAAGCTTATGGGAGGGAGGAAATTACACAAATTAGAGTGGAAATTAATGCAATTGAGACTCAGAAAACAATACAAAGAATCAATTTTATCTTTGATAATTTTATCTTTGAAAGATAAAATAAAATGGACAAACCCTTAGCTAACCTTATCCATAAATGGAAAGGCTCAAATCCATGCACTTAGGAATGAAAAGTGTGAAATCACAAGGAATCCTGCAGAAATGCAGAAGATCATTAAGCCTACTTTGAGAACCTGCTTTGTAGCAACATAGATAACAGAAGAAATGGACAGATACATTTGAATTACCAAAGAAAAGATACATATGAATTACCAAAGCCGAATCAAGAAGAGAAGATTCGAAATAACCCAATATCAGTCAATGAAACCGAAGTTGTAATTAAAAACCTACCAACAAAGAAAAGCTCATGTCCTAACATTTACTGCTGAATTCTCCAAGAAGCTTAGAAAAGATATAATGCCACTACTTCTCAAACTCTTTAATGAAATTGCAAAGGAAGCAGTATTCCCAAGCTCATTCTTGGAAGCAAGCATTACCCTGGTACTAAAACCAAAGATGCATCCAACCAAGAAAGAGAGCTACAGGGCAATCTTCCTAGTGAACACAGATACAAAAGTCTTCAGTAAGATACTGGGAAACAATGAAGCAAGTCATCAAGAAGATTATACACCATGACCAGGTAGGATTCATCTCTGGGATGGTTCAACATACGCAAATCAGCAATGTAATATATTAACAGAATGAAGGACAAAAACCATATGATTATCTCAATATATGCTTGGAAAGCATTATACTCATTCATGATAAAAAGCCTATAGGAAATTGGATTGATTGTCTTTGTCTCAATCTGATAAAAGCCATCTATGACAAACCAACAGTCAGCATCATACTAAATGAACAGAAACTGAAAGCTTTCATTCTAAAATCAGGAACAAGGATGTCCCTTATAATTCTTATTCAATATGGAACTCAATATGTTCTGGAAATGTTAGCCAGAGAAATTAGACAAGAGAAAGAAATAAAGGGAATAAGGAAAGGAAGGGAAGAAGTTAATTTATCATTATTTGTGATACTCTATGTAGAAGACTCAAAAACTCCAACAGATGACTTGTAGATTTAATAACCGAATTCAGTAGCGTAACTGGGTACAAAGTCAACACTCAGATATCAATAGCATTCCTGTACACAAATAACACTGAGAGATAAAGTAGGGGAACTGAGAGATAAAGTAGGGGAACCATACTTTTTACAATAGCATCTAAAAAAATGAAATAGTTAAGAGTCAACCTAATGAAGGAAGCAGACAACCTTTACACTGAAAACTATAGCACTCTGAGAAAGATCAAAGAGTATATAAAAAATGGAAAGATATTTCTTGTTCTTGGATAAAAAGAAGCAATACAGTGAAAATGGCCATATTTCCAAAATTGTTACACAGATTTAATGCATGAAATCCAATCAAAATGCCAGTAGTATGTCTCATAGAATTAGAGAAAACAACCCTACAATTTATTTGGAATCAGAATACACCCAGAATAGCAAAAACAATTCTGCCTACAAAGGCAAGGCAGGAAGGATCACAGTCCCTGATTTGAAATTATACTACAAAGCTACTGTGATAAAAACAGTATGGTAGTGGCACAGAAACAGACCCAAGAATCAGTGGAACAGACTAGAAGATGTAGAAACAACTCTGGACATACTTAGCCACCTTATCTTTGACAAAGGTGCCAAGCACATTCATTGGAAGAAAGATGGCTTCTTTAATAAGTGGTGCTAGAAAAAATGGCCTTCCACATGCCAAAGGCTAAAACTAGACCTGTATCTCACCATGCACTAAATTAAAATCAAAATGGATTTAAGATGTAAATATTAAAACAGAAACACTAAATCTGCTGGACAGACTGAGTAGAACTCTTAAACACATAGATGTAGATAAAGACTTTATGAACAAAAGCCTAATCACATGAGGAATAGCATAAGCAATCAACTGGGATCTCATCTTACTAAAAAGCTTTTGAACAGCAAGAAGAACCCCAGCAGAGTGAAGAGACAACCCACAGAATGGGCAAGTTTTTGCCAGCTGTTCCTCAGACAAAGGACTACTATCTAGAATATATAAAGAACTAAAAAAAAAAAAAAAAAATCAGAACCCACAAATGTAAAGACACAATCCAAAAATGGGCATCTGAAATGAGTAAATCCTTCTCAGAGGAAAAAATGGAAATGGCCAGTAAATACATGAAAAAATGTTAAACATCATGGGTCGTTTGAGAGATGCAAATTAAAACAATACTGAGACTCCATCTTACTCCAGAAAAAATGAGTATTATCTCAAAGTCAACCAGTAACATGGTGGTGGCGCTGTGGGGAAAAGAAATGCTTGTCCACTGTTGGTGGGAATGTAGACTGGTGCAACCACTGTGGAAATCAGTGTTGAGATTTTTCAAAAACAGCCATTTCTCTGCTTGGTATCTTCCTGAAAGAATTAAAGGCATCATACCACAGTGATATATGCACACCCACATTTGTAGCAGCACAGTTTGTAATAGCTAAATCTTGGAAACAGTCCAAATGCCCATCAACCAATGAATGGATAAAGAAGATGTGGTTTTTTAAAAATACAATGGAGTACTACTCAAAGATGGATAAATTTGAGACATTTCTAGGTAAGTAGATGTACCTTGAGATCATACTGTTAATTGAAATAAATCAGACACACATGTTCAAATATCACAGGGTTTTTTTGGTGTGGGAAACTGAAAGTGCAAATAAGGACCAAAACACATAATAGATATTGTGAAATAGGAAGAAAATGTTTAAATGGTAAGGGGAACTAAGAATGGGGGAGAGGGTAAGGAAGGAAGGAAAAAGGAAGAAAAAGAAGGAAAAAATGGAAACAACAGTTTTTGTAAATAAGGCCGGAAAGGGGTTGGAGTGAGGAGTGGGAAATGGGAAGAATCAAGATATATCATGTACAGGTACAAATTCAGTATGATGAATATGATTTTATCTAAAGTATACCAATGAAATTTAAAAAGGGGAGGGACATAAAGAAGCTGCTAGTGTCATTTGGATGAGCTGCTTGTGACTTCTGCCCTCTCTTTGCTGTAAAGTGTTTCTCCTTGCAATGACCCTCTTTGGAGCCAGCCAACTACCAACTGAAACCTCCACAAACTGAGACATAAATAAACCTTTCCACCCCTAATTTGGGTGTCAGATAGTTTTTCTCAACCAGGAGAAAAAGTAACTAAGAGCCTGGTATTGTTGATACATTGTGTCAACTTGGGGAGTCTAGAGGTTTGGCTAAGTGACTCAGCAGTTCTGCCTGTTGGGGTGAAAAGAACATGGGCTTACTCTTCTGGGATGTTGTTCGTTGTGTCAATTTGAGAAGTTTAGAAGGTTAACTGTGATTCAGCCGGGAGCTAGGGTGCTGACTTTGTATTCATCCTGAGCCTGTGCAAGAGGAGGGCATGGAGATTATGTGAGTGCTACACGCCCCCTGGGTGACCTTCTTACAATACAAGGGAGGGAAAGAGGCTTGCTCTTCCCTGCCACTCCTCCCTTTTGCTCTTGTTGTTTTGCTGTCCCTTGCAGCCACAAACTGTTGCCCTCTGCTATGTGCCACTCTGCCTTGGAGCCAGCCGAGTATGGACTGAAACCTCAACAAACTGTAAACTAAATAAACCTTTCCTTCCTTAATTCTGGGTGTCAGGTATTTTGTCTCAGCAACGAGAGCAAAGTAACTAAGACAGAGCCACTGCACAGGAAGTGTTAGTACAGTGCTCTGATGTAGTTAGTGATCAGGATGTGTTAGCTGTTGTTGTTACCTGTTGGGTGTTTCTTACATAAAACGCTTGGATCAGAGGTGTTTCAGACTATGAAGCCTTTCAAGTTTGATCTTGGTGTGCATTTCAGATTTCGGAGTTTGAATTAGGGCTGTGCATCCAGTGTGTGGTCATATGGACTATGGGCAAAACTTTTTTTGAATGTAATGAATTACAGATATACTTTGATCAAACTGAAAAAAATTCCTTCACTAAAATTTATGTGTTCTTTTTGTTTCAGGTACTGAAAAGTGTGTAACTTGGTATATTTCTTTTTTTTATTTTGGGTGCTAGGAAGCTCATGTCAAAATGTATTATTGAGTTTCAGTAATTTATTAAGAACTTTTTGCATAACAGTATTTATTATCTTACATTTAAAAATTACAACATTGGCCTATTTCCTGTTACTATTTTGGCACATGTTGGAGTGGTAAGGATTTGTTATAGGATACAGACTTCATGTTAGGTTTCTTTCAGACAGACACAGGCAGTGTTCCTTTAGAAATCTAGGATGGAGAATAATTTCTCGTAAGATGGGCTGGAGAAGAGTCTATTCTATGGCTGTAGTTTATTTGTGCTTGTGGTACGAGGATCCTGGAAGAGAGTTTTTTTAAATTATGAATTTGGTTATTTTTAATGATTCCTAGAAGTAGATATTAATAATTCCAGAGGCTGTGTGTTAGAGACCTCACCGATCAGAAAACTCCTAAATTCGTTGCTGTTAGACAGCCCAGGCCAGTGTGAGCTGTACACCATTATAGGATTTCAAGTGCTGTTGTCTCCAAGAGGTGTCTGTTATAAATTGAGCATATAAGGAGCTGTGTAGATACTGCACAGCTTCTTCACTGCACAGGGTAATGAGCACAGGTCAGGAGATTTTCTGCTTGCTGTGCCTTCTGCAGATTGTTAGTAAAGTCTTCAGGGAATCATTTGCTTCTACAAGACAGGTCCTATGCCTGGACAGTAAGCTCTTTCAAATCTTACTACTTTTGAGAGATATACATATATATCTACCTTGTAAAATACAGGATAATAGTTGTGCAGATATAAAGGATTAAAAATAAAGAACCCAAACACATCTCAACAGAAAACCTCATGCTCACACCTTATGAAAGGGGGCATACAATTTAAATATTGAAGGAAGATAAATATGTGGTATGTTAGATATGTTAATTAGCTGGGTTTAGTCATTCCACAAAGTATATACATATCAAAATCTGTTATAAACTGTAAACTTACGATTTAGAAAAAAGATTCAATTTGAATCACATGCCATTATAATTTATTAATGCTAGATGCTCCATTATTTAGAACAATAAAATATAGATTGAAAATCAAAGGGTCATCTAGTTAACTCTAGTTAAATCTGAAATTAAAAGGGACTTAAAAAAATGTCACAGGATCCTCCTTTGCAAGGGAAAGCTCTCATCCTTCTTGTCTCCTTGATAGTAACGATTAAACCCGGGGACTTTGCACTGAGCTACATCCCTAGCACATATATCCTTCTTTTGGAGATAAGGCCTTGCTAAACTGCTGAATTGCCCCATCTGGGCCCAACTTTGCCATCTTCCTGCCTGAGCCTCTCAGAGTGCTGGGATTACAGGCATGAGTCACTACACCTAGTTCCATCCACTAATTTTTGTTAATTTTTTTGTTGTTTTCCCCCAGTTCCTCTTTTTATTAAATAGTCTACCAGTTGATTGTGTGATAAATCTCTGATAAAGGATTACTGTCTTTAATATAGAAAATGCATGTGCAAAAAGCAATTAGAACTCTGAAGATAAATGCTTAAAACAAAGATTCTCTGTGGACAGAGTTAAAACAGCAGTGGCAGATAGTTGAAAAGTATCTTGCTCTAAGATAAAAGAAGAAATAAAACAAGGAAAATTTAAGTCTGTACTTTTGATCCTGTTACATGTTATTAAATAAATTTAAAACCATAAATCTAGAGTTTTTTGTTCATTTTTTAAGGCAGGGTCTCGTTATGTAGTCCAGGCTGGCCTTGAACTCTGTGTAGCCCAGGCTGGCCAATCCTCCTGCCTCAGTCTCCCAAGTGCTGAGATTACAGGTGTGTACCACCATGCTTGGCAGTAAGTTAATTTTTTTAGTAAGCTGTTTCTTTCTAATGAATTGATCATTCCATTTTCCAAGTTCTGAAATAGCCAACAGACCACAGAAAGACATCTCTTTCGGCTCCTGCTTAAAACCAAATGTTAGGAAACTGCCAGCCTTGATTCAGGGCCAGTTCTTTGGTTTTTTTTTTTTTTTTTTTTTTGGTCTTTTGGTTTTTCTCCGGTACCAGGAACTGAACTCACGACCTTGCGCTTGCCAGGCAGGTGCTTTGCCGCTGAGCTAAATCCCCAGCCCCTTCTTTGGTTTTTTTAAGTCAGAATCTCACTATGTAGTCCAGGCTGGTCTTGAAGCCACTATGTAGCCCAGGCTGGCCTCACATTTGCAGCAGTCCTCTTGCTTCAGCCTCTTGAGTGGTGGGATTCACCACCAGACCTGCACTATCTATTAATTTTTAAATTGTATGCTCCTCTTCATAAGATGTGAGCTCTTAAAACAATGGGAATCCTGAGATTTCTTTTTCTTTTTGTTTTTTTGAGACAGTCTCTCACTGTGTAATTCAGGCTGACCTTGAACTTGCTTATGTAGCCCAGCCTGCCCTCAAACTCAGAGAGATCCTCCTGCCTCAGTCTTCCAAGTGCTAGGATTACAGGTGTGTGCCACCATGCCCAGCTATGAGATATTTCTTTAAGTCTCTTTTAATTTCATATTTAACTGGAGTTAACTAGGTGATCCTTTGACTTTCAGTCTGTATTTTTATTGTTTTAAATAATGATACCTCTTGCATTAATAAGTTGTAATGGCATGTGAATCAAAGTGAATCTTTTCTTTCTAAATCTACAATTGAAATTATATGTTTATAGTTTATAACACATTTTGGTATGTGTATACTGTGTGGAATGACTAAACCCAGCTAATTAACTTCTTTTTTTTTTTTTAACTTCTCATATTTATCATTTTTTGGTAGCTCAAATTAAATTTCTCTTTGAGTTTTAAAACAAGGATTGTACATGTAGAGAGTACTGGCATTTGCAGTATATGCAATTATATTGTACAGGCGGTAGGCAATTGTATTGCCTCTTTAATCCAGGATATTTATTATGGATAATTAAAAAAAATTATGGGAGTTTAATAAAGATAATTACAAGTTATTTTGTGTCTGGATTATTTATGGATCTGATGATCTGAGTAGTTGAATTTGTTGGTCAAAATATGTATTTAGATTGTTCTTTACTGATTTATGTTTAATTTGCAGTTTTTACTTAAGGCTGATGGGAACAATGATTTATTTATTCATTTAGCTTATAGACAGCCTGTATATTTCTGTAGTTTCTCCTAATAACCTCTGCCTTTTAATATGGGTATTTAGGGTTTTCACATTTACTGTGATTATTAATAATCTTAGTTTTTAATATACTATCTTAATATTTGATTTCCACATGTTGCATTCTTTGTTTCCTGCTTCATTTTTCTTAATCTTTTTTATTTTTCTGACTCTCCTCTATCCTCTTTGTTCTTACTAGTTTTAGCTCTTTGAGTTAAATTATTATACACATCTTTTATTTTGAGTGTAAGTCTCTGCCTACCCTAGCTGTAAAGCCTATGTTGTTATTTTTGTTTAAGAAGGTCATTGTCTTTTAAATAGATTTAAATAATAAGAAAAATTCTCAGGTATTTACCTACTTAGCTGTCAGATTCAGTGTTCTTCATTTCTTTGTTTATCCATATTCCCATCTGGTAGATTTATAAAATTTTTCTCTCTGTTAAGGATGTTGTTTAACATTTCTTCTGTTGGTTAGAAAATTTTTTCAGCTGTTTCTTTTTAAAGACAGGGTCTCACTAAGTTGTCCAATCTGGTCTTGAATTGTAAGCCTCTTACCTTAGTCTTCCAAGTAGCTGGGATTATAGTTGTACACTACTGTGTCCATCTTTTTTGTCACTGAATATTGAATTCTCAGTTGACAGTTCTTTTACCCCAGTAACTTGGAGATGTAGCTCTACGGTGGTCTTGTTTAGGTTGTTTGCACACAAGAAATGTGCTGTCAGTCTTGTCTTTGTTCTGTATATGCTGTATATCATTACCATGCAGTATATGTTTTAATCTTAGAAATTATAGTTTTCATCTTGAGAAATGTAATTTTATGCTTTTTATATGTTTTTTGACTCTACTTAATATATTCAGTCTTTAGTTTTTCAAACTGATTGGATTAAGGTATAGTAACTTTATATTAACCATCTAAATGTTTAACATTTGTGTCACTTCTTTATTTTAGATTGATTTCTTTTTCCTTCGGTACTCCTGCATTTTCGCATGTCTGTAGATTTTTTATTGTATGTTAGCTGGATATTGTGTGTTTTACTTTGTTGAGTGCTGGACATTTTTTGTATTCTGAGATAAACATTCTTAAAATTTTGTTCTTGACACAGTAAAGTTACTTGGAAACAGATTCATCTTTCTGGGTCCTGCTTTTTAAGATTTGTTATGTGACAGAACAGTTAGTGTAGTACTAACTGTTTCCCACAGCTAAGACAGCATCCTACTGATCACTAATTTTTCTGTGAAATGAAACTTTCCCCTGTGGCTTTGGGAACAGAAATTACACGTAGGTGTGTGTGTGTTATAAGTGCTGATCCCTCTAATCTTTTTGGTGGTTCTTTTTTTGTCTTAGGTAGTTTTCTTATACGTGTGTGCTGCTCTGCTAAATGAGCCAAGACTTGTTGTAGATCTTCGTAGTTCTCTGTGTACTCTTCTGTTAGTGACCTTAGGTTGTGACACTAACCTCTCTGGTTTCCCTGAATTCATCCTCATTTCTGTCTCTTTGAGTTAGGAATTCATCAGATTCTTCCTGGGTATGTTTTCTTGTGTCATGTCCTGGAATCTCCTAAAAGTGCACCTTTGTTGTGCTAGCTTTTTTATGTCCAGTGTCTAAAAAACTGTTGCTTAATTTTTGTCCATTTGTTTTTCTCATGCAGGAGAGTGTAGCTACTCTCATTATTTTCTCTTGGCTGGAAGTGGAAGCTCTTTCAGTTTTAATTAAATTTTAATTATGAAATGCTCTAGCATGTGCTGGAGAAGTGTAGAGAGTAGAGTAAGACATTCTCACATACTCGTCACCTACCATCCGTAACAGTCTCTGAGCCAGTCTTGTTTTAAGTGCTACCTCTCCTTCCACTCTGTCAACCCATATAGCCTACTTGGAATCAAGTATTATTTCAACCCTAAATAATCCATATATATCTCTTTTGCACTGAGAGAATCCCTCTTTTAAAAGTATAACCTAAGCTTATCATATTTAAATACTTCTTCCATGTTACTTTTTTTTTTTTTTTTTTTTGGTTTTTTGGTTTTTCTCCGGTACCGGGAACCGAACTCACGACCTTGCGCTTGCCAGGCAGGCGCCTTGCCGCTGAGCTAAATCCCCAGCCCCCCATGTTACTTTTTAATAGTTTATCTTTGTTCAAATTTCCTTAAGTGTTCCACAGTTTTGCTTGTTGTTAAAGTTGGCTTGTACCAGGCACAGTGGCAATGCGTGTAATCTAAGCCACTCAGGAGGCTTGGGCAAGAGAACAATTTTGAGATCAGTTTGGGCAACTTAGAACTGGTCTTAAGATGCAGTTTTAAAAGGACTGGGGAATATGGCTCAGTGGTAGACTGCTTGTCCAGCATAGGCGAGGATCTGGGTTTAATCCCCAGCACTGCTTCCCCCACAAAGTTGACTTGTTTGAAACAGGATCTAAATAGAAATAATCTTTCTGTATTAATATTTTTCCTTTAATTACCAACTTTTCTCACTTCTACTGTTGATACTATCACCCATGCTTGACACCAAAAACCTGGTCATGGTGTGAGCTTTCTATTTAATTTCTCTAACCTTGCTCACCACTTCTCTTTACCATGGTTATTGTTTTCACACAAAGCTTTTGTATCATCTTTTGCAGTCAGTTGTTTTCCTATGTGGCATTTGGAAATATGCCAGCATAATGTTGCCACAGTGTCTAGAGAAATTTCTCCCACCATTGATGTAAAGGAACCCAGAATTCTAACTTTACTGAAATGCTTACTGTGGTTCCATTCAAAGTGCCTGTAGCTCACCTTTGAGAAGCACTTTTTGGAGACTTTCCTGAGTCTGCCACCTCAGGAAAGTTGAAATTTTATCTGTTTGGTGATTTGGGTTGTATCCGTGCTTTAGCTTTCCCATTCCTTTGGTGCATCAGTCTTTCTCTCCAAAATGTCTTTTCTGTTCATTCATCCCTGTTCATTACATTATATTAACTGCTTTATAGTTACTTACATGTATGAGTTATTTCTCATACCAGAGTTTGAACTTCTTATGGAATGGTATGTTTCATGTGTCATCTTTGTGATCTTTAGAAAGTTATTTAGCTACTTGCCTCCATGTAGCTACATTATAGAATTATTATGGCTTAGTTACTTTTCTTGTTAAGACAAAATAACCGACACCCAGTGTGAAGGAGGAAAGATTTATTGCAGCTCACAGTTTGTGGAGATTTCAGTCCATAGTTGGCAGAGTGCATGGCAGGCAGGCATTGCAGAGGAGATATAGTCCATGCCTGGCAAAAGGCAGCAAAACAACAAAATAGCAAGCAGCAGGCAGCAAGCAATGACCTCCTTCTGTCTCTCTCCAGGATACCAGCCCTTAGGGTGGGTAGTACTCATACCCTTAAGCCTAGCATTAAACCATGAGTCAATCCTAGCATCACATCCTTGATCCTAGCATCATGATTGGATCAAGGTAGAATCAAGGCTGTGATGCTGGGATTGACTCATGACTGCCTGAGACTTTAGGGGGACATCTAGATACACGCCATATCAATGGAGATTAAATATATTAATGCATGTGAAATGCTTAGAACAGATAGATTATAGTACATTGCAAAATGCCTTGTGTTTAGTAGCTTTTCAGTAAAATTTTAGTACTGTTTCGAATAAAGTTTATGGAATATTGATGAATAATTAAACTGAACATTCTTATTTTCACAGAGACTCATATAAATAACTGATTTTTTTTTACAACCGGTATTTGTTCATTTGTTTCTTCGTTCATTTGTGAAGGAGTGCTGGAGTGATTTCTGCATGGCAGGCTACGGTGGGAGGTGTTGGGAATGCAAGGATGATTAAAGACAGCGGTGTCTGCCCACCTGCCGCTTCCAGAAATATTTACTTGCTTTTTGAAATATGAGTTCTGTAAAAGTGTGTGACAGGGAGGAGCCTAAATTAACTTTGGTGGTCTGAGAAACAATCAGTCTTTTCTCACTGAAAATAAGTCTGAGGAATTCTCCTGGATATAACAAATTATTGTGCCTTTGCCTGTTTTAGAAAATAGCTAGGCCACAGGCATTGTGTTCAACATGCTAGTCTTAGCTGACAATATGGTTATTCTTAATAATCGTGGTAACACTTAGTGATTGTCTTTAGCTCATGTTAATGGATTTTTTTCACACTTCTGAGAACCAGAAATTGAGATTCTTTTTTTTTTTTTTTTTGTGGGTATCAGGAATTGAACTCAGGACCTTGTGCTTGCCAGGGAGGTGCTTGTGCCGCTGAGCTATACCCCATCCCAGACTGAGATTCTTAAAAGTATTGTTTGAAGCTATGGTCCTATTTATATAGTAATTATCATAAATTTATCTCTATTATGGAAACATCTATGAATTATATTTCATTGTCATAATTGAGAGAGGCTTAGAAATTTGGAGAATCCTTTATTTCCATACATATATGATTTTATATTTGGAATTGTTTCTATTTCTCTACATATAAGGTATTAACTCCGCAGAAATTGGAATTGTTAAAAGCCCAGATACAACAAGAGTTAGAAACTCCGATGCGAGAGCGTTTTCGGAATCTGGATGAAGTAAGTAATTGTGTAGAACTGTATGTTTGCTGTCATGTGATTATGAGTTACATGACGTAAAATATCTTTCCTTTACACCTTTTCCTCCACCTACATCCTACTGATGTTTTCTTTGGCACTCCAGAAATAATGCAGCTCAAGAGTGCTTTAGCAGCATTACTTCTGCTTTGACTATTCTTCATCTAGATATCTCTTGGCTAACTGTTGCTTTATCTTTTGCAAGTCATTGCCTAAAATGTTCCTTTCTCACTGAGGCCACTTTAATTGCTCCCGCTCCAATTTCCCTTCTAACATTGCAGCCTGCCTTTCCCATCACTGCTTCAACCTTTGGATCCTCTTTATCTTGCTCAATTTTTATTTACCCTCTACTGCAGTGATGGAGAACCTTTTAGAGACTGAGTGCCCAAACTGTAAACCCAAATCCATTTATTTATCGCAAAGTGCCAACACTGCAATTAAACCTGAATACTGAGGTTTTGGTTTAGAAAAAAAACTGTTATCTGACTGTGGCTGCTGCAGCGACTTGGCTTGTGTGCTGACCGAGAGGGCCCGCCATGCCTGCTGTGGCACACGGCCATAGGTTTGCCACCACTGCTCTAGTATCTGTCATCTTCTAATGTGCTATGTTAATTATGCTTTTCTGTGTTAGCAACTCTGGAATGGGAGTTGCATAAGAGAAATAACCTTTATCTGTTTTATTCACTGTTACTTTCCAAGTTCCTAGAACAGCTTCTGACATACTGTGCCCAGTTAATATTTGTTGAATGAAAGAATGAGTTTCATGCAGTGTCAGAAAGGAAAGTATTTGTTAGTTTTACTTCAAGATAAGACAACTCATTTTATGAAGTGTTGGTATAATATAAATGTTTAATAAAGGGGACTGGGAAAGACTGCAAAGAAATAGATTAGGTGTTATGCCAGACATTTCATATGTTGCCTTTAAAAACAAACATACCAGGCCTGTACAGATTATTGTCTCCTTCAAAGTAGACCCCTTTGGAAGGTCATAGTCTGATATGCTGCCATTTACACAAGACAGTTGTGGAATCCTCTTTCATAATGGCTTACTGGCTTGATACTATGATATTCCAAATATACTTCTAGTGGTAAAGTATCATGGCTTAGGATGGATTAATATTTGGAAATGAAATTACTCAGGTCCAAAGTAGGTGATCAAGTTAAGTAAAAGCATGCTTTTAAATTCAAAACAAAAAATATCTCTAATATGAAACTGATTTTCTTGGTTTATAAACTGGCTCAGAAGTCTTTCAACTCAAGATTTACAATGATCTGAATATTTTAGGAGACATACTTTCCTTACTACGCAGTTTTGTGATATTGGTTGCAATAGTGTCTTCTGCATCTTTCTTCCCTGCTGCCTAAGTTTCTTGTTGAGTATTCAGAATAGTTTCGTAGATTGTAAGGATACAGGACTGGTGCCCCTCAGGACCCAAGAAAGATGGCACTATGTTTATGTGTCAGCTGGTGTGTGGACTCGCACCATCTGTGTAAAATCTTATGGAACACTAAGTTACTACACTAAATATTCAAATGATCTTTTATCTACTTTGATGAAATCTTTCTTTTAGAGGGGTATCTTATACTTTAAAAATCTAGCTGTATTTTGAGAAGTTTGTTGCCTTGTTAAATATTATTTATGAAGCCAAGAGATAAAACTTTCGTCATGCTGTACATTTTATTATAATAAGAATCAGTGAAAGAATAACATTAATTGAATATAATTTGCTTTATTGGTACCTTCTCAGGAGTATATTAATTTTGCTTGTAGGATATTTGAAGGGACTTTTCCAAGTTTCATTTGTACTTCTGTTAAATATATATTTTTACTTTTAGAATGGCTCTTAATATAATTTAAAATTATATTTGTTAAAATGAGTACAAATTTTACCTACAAATTTATCATGACTTGCAATCTCCTTTTAATGTAGGAAGTGGAAAAGTATAGATCTGAATATAATAAGCTTCGCTATGAACATACATTTCTTAAGTCAGAATTTGAACACCAGAAAGAAGAATTTACACGTATTTTAGAAGAAGAAAAAATGAAGTATGAATCTGAGGTAAGTGATTGATTACGTTACTTTGAGATTATTGTAGTCAATAATTTTGTTTTCCTTTTCTTCTTTGACATTCTGGGGATTTAACCCAGGGCTTTGCTCATGCTTGACAAATGTTCTGCCATTGAGCTACAGACCCAGACCTTTTCATTTATTTCTTTCTTAGCTCAAGGTAGGATTTTACTAAATTGTCCAGGCTGACTTTGAACTTGTAATTCCCCTTCAGTCTTCTGAGTGGCTGGGATTAGGTGTTATTAATTTATGATAAAGCATTTATCATGATTTTCATTAGTATTTTTATGTGAATGTTCTGTTTTAACTATTTGATTATTTCTTTTCACTTTTTTTCTGCCCCCTGGCAATAGAGGTAGACACTTTGGAGATTTCCATCATATAAAATTTCTTGTCTCCCGTAGCTATGGAGATAGATTTCTTTGTGTAAACATAATTTATGAGATTCCTTTTCAGCACTGTCTCCTCTACTTCTTAGAACCAAATCACTTCCTGGGAGCTTTAGTGGTCAGCCCTTGTACCTCATTCCTATTGATATAAACAAGGAGTTTACACCTTTGTGTGGTAGGAAGCATACTTTGTTCTTTCTGATGTCTGTTCTTATAGTATTTTCTGTCTGCTGCCAACAACCTGCGTTCTTATTCCTTTGGCAGCCTTTGTACTCATTTTGTGGTTTGTCTACTAGTTTTTCTAAAAATGAGGATTCTGGTTTTCCTTCCTCATCTTACTTTTAGATGATTTTTCAGGATAGAAGGAGAGAAACAGTAATTTTGTTCTGTCATATTTATAGAAAATAGCTTGGTGTCTAGTTATGTGGTACATTCTGTGTAAGCATACCTGCGTTTTAGTAAATAAGGTCCAAAATACACAATAGATATTGTGAAAAGGAAGAAGCTGCTCAGAAGGAAAGAACAACTGGGAGAGGGAAAGAAAAAAAATATACATACATACACAAGATAGCTAAGATAATTATATGACTGATTTCTATTAGTTCATTGAACAGAACGGTTTGTGCTTACACTGTTTGATCAGTTTTGTATACCTATATCTTGTAAGCTGAGCAACTACTTTGAAGGTAATAGGCAATATAATAACCATTGTTAATTTTCTATTATCTTGTTTTGAAATTGTGTATCATCATTTTTATTGTTTTTTGATCTTTCTCTTTAAAATAAAAAAAAAATCTTTTAAAAACCCCTGCATTTTATATTTACTTCATTGTCTTTATTTGGAATTAATAGTTAAAATAGTCTCACTTTCCTTTAATAATTATTAGATATTTACAGTGTTCTAAATGTCTAATAAAAACTAAAACCATACTGTTTGGATCCGACTGATTTATTCCTATCAGTAAGCAGTGCTCCATGATTGTTCGATATGTGAGAGGCTATCTGAACTTTGGATCATTTGAGTCCATTAATATTATTGTCCCAGAACAGTGTAAAGATTTATAATAGTTTTTTGCATGTAAATAATTCTTAACAGTGGGGTATAGAGGCATGCAGCTATAAGTCTAGCTATTTGGGAGGCTGAGGCAAGAGACTGTCTCAAAATATAATTTAGAAAGGGCGGAGGATGTAGCTCAGAGGGAATGCAGCTCAGAGTGCTTGCTTAGCGCATGAAAAGGTTTGGGTTCAATCCCCAGTACCACATATGCACACACAAAATTCTGTGCAAAACTTTAAATGCTTTATTTGCATAATATCTTCTATTATAATAGTCAGTGAATTGGGCAGGACTGCCTTATTTTTTCCATTTTAAGTTAGGAAGTGGAGTGACAGGAGAGGAATTGTCCAGTCTCAGAGAATCAACAGCCAGGTTAGCAGCAAAACTCTGATATCCCAACTTTAGTATCACAACTCACAGCTCAGAGTTTTCAGTTTGAAAGAACCAGTGATTTGAAGTTGCCATTCTGATTAGCCGCCCTCCAGGTGGGGCCTCCAGCAGTTCATCTGGTAGAACAGAGTTCTTAGTGGATGGACTGATTAGCAGCCCTCTTCAACTGCAATTTTGTAGCAAGGGTCATTTGAACTGTACTGCGTGTGATTATAAAAGGGTTTCAACCTGTAAGTATGACAGATTGGAAGAAACTGGATGCAGAAATTTTCTTGTGGAAAACAGACATGATAAAGATTTCCAGCCTAACATGAAGATTTAGTATATTGAGAGTAGCTATTGAGGTCCCATGTAGCAATGTTTTATTTTAGACTTTGCTTTTAAAATCAGATGTAATACTTACCTAGTAAGGATTATGGCTTAAGTTTTTTTAAAGAATTAAACCTGCAGCTGAAACCTGATGACTGATCTGTTTTTCACCATGAAAGACCAAATGATACTGAAAATTTTTCTCCAAAAAATTTACGAGATCAAAAGCCAGGTGTAGTGGTACACGCCTGTAAGGGAGGCTGAAGCAGGAGGATCACTGCAAGTTTGAGACCAGCCTGGGCTACAAAGTGAGCTCAAGGCCAGCCTAAACTGCATAGCGAGACCCTGTCTCAAAAAGATTAAAAAAAAAAAAAAATTTAAGAGATCATACTGTCATTAATTTTCACGATTAATATATCCTGTGATAGTGTTAGGAATCTGAAGATAAACTGTCAGGTAAGAAGCCATTGGGGCTGGGGATATAGCTCAGCGGCACAGCGCCTCGTGGCAAGTGTGAGGTTGTGAGTTCAATTCCTGGTACCAACCAAACAGACAAAAGAATCCATAATTAATGGGGCCTGCAAAAGTAAAACTTCCTGATAAAACTGAAGTTTTTTTCCTTCTACTACACAAAAGATTGTGTAGGAGCAGTATTACTCAGTGAATAATTGGAGATTTGCTTTCATTACATCATTTATGTTCACACTGGTTTCTGTACACAAACACGTGTGCATTGTGGAACAGCAGATACAGTTCCATAAACAGCTTATAGGAACAACAGATATCTAATTTCAAAGCTTCAAGGTAAACCTGCTCTTACCATCTTCTCATTCGCAACTTAAACTGATGTAAATTATACAAATTCATGTAATAAAATGTAGGCATACCTGTTTTAGTGCTCTTTGTAGTTATTACCTGTTTTACAAATTGAAGGGGGCAACACTAGGTTGAGAAAGCGTCGACTCCATTTTGCCAACAGCATGTGCTCACTTTGTATTTTTGAATTGGTAATATTGTGCTCATTCTCACAGTCTTCCAGACTTTTTCATTGTTACCTGTTAATCATGACCTATGATTGGTAATCATTGATATTACCATGGTAATTGTTTAAGAGGGTTATGTAAGAGTAAACTTAATCCATAAATGTATGTCTGGCTGTACTACCAATTGGCCATTCTCCTACATTTGTCCCTTTCCTTGGGTCTCCTTATCCCTTGAGACACAATAATAAATCAGGCCAATTAATAACCTCACAGTGGCCCTTAAGTGCTCAAGTGCAAGAAAGAGTCTCATATCTCTCACTTCAAACCAAAAGCTAGAAATGGTCAAGCTTAGTAAGAAAGGCATGTTGAAAGCTAAGACAGGCTAGAAGCTAGGCCTCTTGTGCCAAATAATTAACTAAGATGTAAATGCAAATGCAAAAGAAAAACTTGAAGGAAATTAAAACTGCTAATGCAGTGAATGCAGTGAATCTGATTTGGAGAAATTATAGTGACCTGGATAGATCAAACCAACTACATATCCTTTTGTTTGTTTGTTTGTTTTTGTTGTTTTTGAGACAGGGTGGTGTTATGAGTTCATGCTGGCCTTGAACTGATGGCAATCCTGCCTCAGTCTCCTGAGTGCTGGGATTACAGCATGTACCACCACGCCCAGCTCAAACCTCATTTCCTTAATCTGAAGCCTCATCCAGAGCAAGACCCTAACTCTCTTCAGTTCTGTGAAGGCTGAAAAAGGTGTGTGCATTTGCCAGCTTTTTGCTATTGCAACTGATGTCTGAGATAAGTCAGCTGAGGAAAGGTTTATTTTGGGTCACAGTTTGGAGGTTTTAGTTCATGACTGACTGGCCTCCATTGCTAAGGGGCTGTGGCAGTACATTTCTCTTACCCCTTTGAAGGGTGTACCCTAGTGACTGGAAGACTTTCTGCTAGGCCCTTCTTCAAAGTTTCTACCACCTGCCAGTAACACCAGCCTGGGGAATAAGCTTTTCACATTTGGGCTTTTGAGGGACACTCCTGATTCGGACTATAGAAGCAATGAAGCTGACAGAGAAAAAGTTGAATCTAGCAGAGGTTGGTTCGTGATGAAGCCATCCTCATAATCTAAACATGCGAAGTGAAGCAGCAGATACAGAGAAGCCTCAGCAAGTTCTCCCGAAGACCTAGCTGTGACAGTGATGAGGACTGCTACATTAAGCAGGTTTTCAGTGTAGACAAAATGGCTTTCTGCTGGAAGAAGATCCCACCTAGGACTTTCCCAGCCAGAGAGGAGAAATCAGTATTTGTCTTCAAAGGACAGGCTCCCTCTTGTTAGGAGCTAATGCAGCAGGTGAATTTAAGATGAAGCAAGTGGTCCTTTATGATTCTGAAAATCTTAGGACTCTTAAGAATTATGTAAAGTCTACTCTACCTGTGCCCCATCAGTGGAACAGCAAGGCTTCATGACCACACATCTGACATGACAGCACAGTGTGGTTTATCGGATATTTTAGGTTCACTGTTGAGATCTACTGCTCAGGAAAAAGGATTTCTTTCCGGATAATACTACTCGTTGACAGTGTGCACTTGGTCACTCAAGAGTTCTGATGGAGATGTACAAACAAATGTAGAAACAACAGGAAAACTAACCCCTGTTGTTTTCTTTCTGCTAACACAGTATCCATTCTGTAACCCATCGATCATGAGTGGTTTTGGCTTTCAAGTCTGCTTCCTCTTACGGATGTGGGGAGAATAACTTGAAAACGTTCTAAAAGGAGTCACAATTTTTAAGTGCCAATAAGAACATCTGTGGCTCCTGAGAAGAGTCGAGAATATCAACATTAATAAGAGATTGGAATAAGTTGATTCCAGACCTCATGGGTGACCTTGAGGAGTTCTAGACCCGTGGAAGAAACAACTGTCAGTGGGGTGGGACTAGTAAGAGAATTGTGGAAGTAGATCCTGAGTTGTGACTGGAGTTTTGTAATCTCATGAGAAAACCTGAATGGATGAAGAATGGGTTCTAATAGATAGGCAAAGAAAGCAGCAGGAGGGCAGTACTAGCGATTTTGTGAGACGACATCTACTTCTGGTGAAGGTAACTGGAGCACACAAAGTTGGTTGACAAACCAGCAGCGGGGTTGGAGAGGATTGCTTCCAATTATGAAAAAAGTTCTACTGTGAGTAAATGTTAGTAAACAACACGACAGCTTGCATGAAAGGAAGGCAGTTGGCCCAGCAAACTCGACTGTTGTCTTATTTTAAGAAATTGCCACATCCTTCACCTTCAGCAGTCTCCTCGATAACCACTCAGTAGCAATTAACACTGACACGAAATCCTTTACCAGCACAAACATCTTAGGGGCTGGGGATTTAGCTCAGTGGCACAGCGCCTGCCTGGCAAGTGCGAGGTCGTGAGTTCGATTCCCGGTACTGGGAAAAAACAAAACAAACAAACAAAAAAAGAGATATAGTTCTTTATAATACCGTTACATACTTTGTAGACTAACTAAAGTTGAAATATAACTGCCCTGGGAAACTAAAAAAATTCATGTGGTTTGCTTTATTGGGGTAATTTTACTCTGATGGTCTGGAACTGAACCCACAATATCTAAGGTTTGCCTATAATTGGATTAGTACAAGTGATTACACCACTAACCTGACTAAATAAAAGTGTCAACAGTAACTCAGTGCAGAAGTATTAAAGTCTGAAGAAAGATGGGCAAGTACTACATCAGATGTAAACCAGGTGAACATACATAGTGACAAGGTCCCAAGAGTCTTCTGTCATACCTTTTTTTTCCTTTTGTGGTTCTAGTGATTGGACCCAGGATCTTGCACATGCTAGACAAGTACTATACCACTGAGCTACAGACCCATCCCTTTTTGTTTTATTTTTTATTTTGAGGGAGGGTCTCAAGTAGCCTAGACCGACGTCGAATGTGTGATTCTGCTTTAGCCTCCTGAGCAACTGGCATTGCAGGCATGTGTCCATGTCCAACCGTCATGCCCTTTTTCAGTTATAAACCTTTTATTAACTTTAGTAACAATAATGTGTGTTCATTTTAGGAATATGGGAAATCAAATAAGCCAAAGAGAAATCATTCATAATCCCACCACTGAGACTCTGTTATGTCTTTCATTCATCCTTCACAAGTTTTTATGTACACTTATGTAGTATACAAATGTATTCTTTCCTTTACAAAATATAATCTTCATGTATGACTTAGTAACCTTTTTTCATTTTTTTTATCAGATCAAGAATCTTTTTTTAAGACTTTTTTTTTCTTTTTGTTCATTTTGAGATGGGGTTTCACTATGCAATTCAGGCCAGCCTTAAACTCACTTTGTAGCCTACATTGGCCTTGAACTTACAGTGATGCTCCTGCGTCAGCCTCCCAAGTGCTAGGATTATAAGCATGTACCACACACTCAGCTCAGGAAGTTTTTTTTTTTTAACAAGTGAGTAGAGTTCTTATATTAAAAAAAATTTGTAGATTAGTTCAAAATACAGTAAGCAGTGAGATGAGGTTAACACGAGATACATCTAAAACCACTAACAGCAACGAATTAAAAGTAGAAGGGTGGAAAAGATTCATCAGGAAAATGCTAATAAGAAGTGAAACAACAATGTCAATATCAGGTAAAACAGAAACCAAAATAAGCTGCATTAAATAGGGGAAAGGATGGTTTCAATTAACCTTCTGGTATATTACTGTATATTTGTTTCTTACGTTTAGCTTTTTCATCCACTTCTTGAAACATATCTTCATTGCTTAAACGCTTGTTGTGTATATCTGCTTTAAATTCATGGAGAGGCTGAATTAGTCTTTCTCTAAAGGTTTCTTGGGCTTTTTCCTCCTCCTCTGGCTTTCCCTGAGACTTTGGTCTTCCTCAAGCTTTGGCTCATTATTCTTCTCTGTTTTTTTTTTCTTTAATTTTTGGCCAGGGTTTCATCTTTTGTCTATTTGCCTCCTTCCCTACCCCAGCATCCCTCCCTCCCTCCTTCCTTCCTTCTTTTCCTCCTTCCCTCCTTCCCTTCCTCTGTCTCTCCTGCTTATTCCTCTTTGCATACAATTACATCTAGTACCAATCTGGTCAGTTTCTACCTCCCTACTTTTCTAGCCTTGGGCAGTGCTAAGAACTCATGTGTAAAATTCCATTAAGTCCACTCCTCCTTTCACAGGCCTCCAGCACTGCCATGTGCACTGCTGATGGAAGTTGGTACCCAGATGGGAACAAAGACCAGACTAACCCATCCTGCTTCTTAAAGTGACTAAGCTCTTTGTTGTTCACAAGTCAAGTGAAAAGCCAAATTTCCTACCCTCCTGGTTCCATGGGAATGCTAAATAATTTTTCTTACAGTACTAGTAACACAAAACTGATAATGTATTTTTGGTTCTGGTCTTCATCTTGATTTTATCATCAGCACACATCAGGAAATCTCTCAAAATACTTAATTGTTGTCCTGGTAGGTTCTGAAGTTCTAATTAGAAGTCTTGCTTTAGTACCAGATGGTTCCTTTGTCTAAATATTCCAAGTTCTCTTCTTAGATTTCTTTGAATCATATGAAATTAGACAGAAGTCTCCAAAATGAAAATGAAATTACCTCATAGTGGAAATTCTCTGGCATTAATTTTGGCAGCATTTTAGAAGAGATTTGTAGAATTTTACTCATTGAAGATTTTTGTGCCAGAGTGAAGTTTGTATCTCAAAATTGAAACATTTTATATAAAAAGAATTTCAAGTATTTCAAGTATTCTTTTAGTGTGACCTGGAGCATCCACTTAACTTCCATGTGCTTCTGTGTTCTCATGTATAAAATGGTGGCAGGAATAATACCTTTGATGGAGTTGTAAAAATTTAGTAAATGAAAATGAAGAGAGTACCTAGCTCACATAGATACTCTGAAGAGTGAGCATGTCTCATTCCATTGTGTGCCTTTTCTAACTTCATCTTGTTTCCAGCACTCATTGTTTTTCTTATAGTTTCCATTTTCTTGCTCTTTAAAATTAGTTGTAGTTGTCTTTCTTCCACTAGCTCCATGACTAAGAGTAACTCCTGTGACCTGAGGAAAGCATTTGTTTTATTTTGTTCTGAGTGAAAGTTTGTTTTTTTTGTGATAGGGTCTCACTGTGTAGTCCAGGGTCTGGCCTTTAACTCACTTATGGAGCCCAGGCTAGCCTCAAACTCATGGCAATCCTCTTGCCTCAGCTTCCCAAGTACTAGGATTACAGGCATGTGCCACTATGCCTGGCTGTCTGAGTAAAATTCTTCTTCTTTTTTTTTTGAAATGATTTTTATTGGTACACTTTAGGTATATATAATGATCACGTTCATCATTTGTACCTGTCAATGATATAACTTGATTCTTTTTCTCCCATTCCTCTACCCTCCCTGCAACTCCTCCTCCCCTCCCCATTTACAAAAGCTTTGTTTCCATTTTTTCTTTCTTTCTTTTTTCCCTTCTTTCCTCCCCCCACTTCCTTTCTGCCCTCCCCCTTTGAACATTTTCTTCCTATTTCACAATAACAATTATACATTTTAGTCCTTATTTATAGTTTTGGTTTCTCACACCAGAGAAACAGTGTGGTATTTACAAGTGTGTCCAGTTTATTTCACTTAAGAGTATGATCTCAAAGTATATCCATTTATTAGAAATGTCTCAAACTTGTCCTTCTTTATGGCAGAATAGTACTCCCTTGTGTAAAAGAAACCACATCTTCTTTATCCATTCACCAGTCGGTGGGCATTTGGACTGTTTCCAAGATTTGGCTATTATAAACTATGCTGCTATAAACGTTGGTGTGCATATATCACTGTGGGATGATACTCTTCATTCTTTCGGGAAGATACAAAGAAGGGGAGTAGCTGGGTCAAATGGGACCTTTAGTCCTAGTTTTTTGAGGAATCTTCACACTGATTTCCACAGTGGTTGCACCAGTCTACACTCCCACCAACAGTGGAGAAGGGTTCCTTTTTGCGCCTAGCCCTGCCAACATTTGTTATTGGTTGATTTCTTGACAGTAGTCATTCTTTTTGGGGTGAGATGGAATCTCAGCATTAGATTAATTTCCATTTCTCAAATGACCAATGATGTTGAACATTTTTCATATGTTTATTTGCCATTTCTATTTCTTCATGTGAGAAGTATCTATTCATTTCAGATGCCCATTTTTGGATTGTGTCTTTACATTTGTGGGTCTAATTTTTTTGAGTTCTTTATGTATTCTAGATAGTAGCCCTTTGTCTGAGGAACAGCTGGCAAAAAATTTTTCCCACACTGTGAGTTGTCTCTTCAGTCTGTTGGTGATCTCTTTATATGTGTAAAAACTTTAATAAGACGAGATCCCAACTGTTGATTCTTTCCTCCCAGTTGCCCTCTCCTGCCAAATCCATGCCACTCACCAGCCAGTGCAGTCCACCGTGTCCACTGCTCCATTGCAGTGCTGGTCTCTCCATGGAGGCGTTGGGGTCTCCAGTTACTGTGTGTCCCCAGATTTGAACCACTTCCCACACAGTGAGTCCCAGCTCAGGGAGAAGGCACTGCCCACTGCCTCCTCCTTCCTTGCAGTTTCTCTCTTCGTTTTTCCCGTGGCCCTGGGTCACATGGGTAATACGTTGTAGGACCAAATTTAGGCAGTCTGGGGGGTTTTGCTTCTGACCATGATAGAATAATAGGGAATGAACTTTTCTAAGGCCCAGTCTTAAAAGTGGAACAAAATACAGGAAACAGTGGTTTTTAGACACTGGAAAACAGGCAGCTGAGAGCAGTGATCCCTCAGGGAAGAAAAACAAATGAACTGAGCTGTACATCCTATGTGTGGAGGAATTTGCTGGGCAACTGTACAGACCAGGGAAACCCAAGTTGAGCTCCATGATCTCTGAGTTGAGGAGCTGAAGTTCAGAATTTAGAGGCTAGGATTTGAAAAGCAGAGTGTTAGAGAACTCTGGAATTTTGCAGTCTTCATTTGAGTACTGATTAGTAGACATGTGTGAGCAAAACATACAAGGCCAGAGAAAGAAAGGAGTCCAGGTGAGATAATCCCTAGTGCTAGTGAGGTTCTGGGCAGAGATTTATGCTTCTGCTGTGTGGCGCACTGAATTTCCTGTAGACTAAAGACACTTCTGGTTCTGTCTAACAAGTATACCAGCAAGATTTGAAAAGATTAGCATATTTCTGAATATCTTGACTGCATCTCTAAGTATCTTGACTGTATTCAAAAGTAGATACAGGAAAACAAAGAACCCAACCATGAAAAAATATAAAATTCACAGTGTTTTACATGTAGTCAGAAATGACTGGGCAGCAAATGGGTTCACTGGTAAGTTCTTCCAGATATTTAAGAAGGCATTTATGACAGTTTTCTATAATCTCTTACAGAAAATAGATTCAAAAGGAGTACTTCCTAACGGTATCACCTAAGATGTCCACATCTGGGCAGTAAGAAGGGCTCCTCCCCACTGCCATGGTGTCACTGGAGATAATGCTGGTAGCTGGGGCTTTCTCCTTTAACAGGCAGTCATGAGGTGCCCTACCTGTGTCTTGCTTGGATGGTAGCATACAAGGCTTACTGGAGAGACAGGACTTAAACCACTGCTCAGCCCTGTGGTGTCAGTAGAGGTCATATGGGGAGCAGTAAGAAGTCACTCTTACCTCCTCCCATCCAGAGAGGTGTCTGTGGGGCCCTCACAGGGAGCTGGAATAATCACTCTTGCTCAATGGGGTCATGAAGATCCTCCTTAACTTGGGTGTCGGTAGAGGTAGAGGGGGAATCTAGACTATCTTTGGCAGTAATAAGGTGGCAGCATTAGACTTCCCTTGCCATAGTGATGTCATAAAAAGGAGCTGAAACAGACATTTTATGTAACATCATGAGTCTCATAACATAATTTCCAAAATATTCTAAGTTTTAACTAAACTGCTTATCAAAAGCCAGGAAGATCCAAAACTAAATCTAGAAAACACCAAGAAATGCCAACACTGAGGACAGAGATATTAGAACTACCTGCTAAGGTTTTTTTTGTTTGTTTGTTTGTTTTTGTTTTTGTTTTTCTCCGGTACCGGGAACCGAACTCACAACCTTGTGCTTGCCAGGCAGGTGCTTTTGCCCCTGAGCTAAATCCCCAGCCCCCCTGCTAAGGTTTTAAAGTAGCCATGATAAGAATGTTTCACTGAGCAATTACAAATATGAAACAAATGAAAAAATCAAAATAGGCTCAACAGTGAAGTAGAAAATACAAAAAGGAAAAAAACTTAGAAATTTTAGAGCTGACAAGTAAGAAAACCTCAGTTGCTGGCTCAGCTGCAGAATAGAAAGGATAGAGGCAAAAAAGAAAATCAGTAAATTTAAAGATAAAACATTAGAAATTATCTAATCAGAAAAATTAGAGAGAATGGATTTTAAAAAATGAACGGTGATTCTCAGTGACTTATGGGGCCATAATAAAATATCTAAAATTTCTGTTCTTGAATAGATAAGAGAGGACAGTGCCTAAAAAATAGTGGCTGAAAACTTGTTAAATATGATAAAAGCATAACACTCAGATTTAAGAAACTGAGGAAATCCCAAAGAGGATAAATGTAAAGAAATCCACACCAGGAGACACCATAATGAAACTTTCAAAAACTAGAAATAAAAGCATCTTGAAAAGCAGTGAGATAAATGATACATATGGTGTAGAAGTTGGTGACAGAAAACTAGCAGACTTTTCATCAGAAACCACAGACTCCATGAGCACATTATCAAGTACCAAAAGAAAAGAACTGTCAACCCATAATCCTATATCCAGCAAAAATATTTTTCAAAAATGAAAGGGAAACTAAGATATTAAAATGAAGAAAAATAAGTGAATTTTTTCAGTAGACCAGTCCAAAAGAGTGCTCAAGAGTTGTCTGAACAAAAAACCCATAAAAGAAGGAACCTGAAAATATTCATGAGGATAAAAGAACATGATAAACAAAACTTAGAGTATATGCAAAATGCTTTACTTTGACTCATAAATTTTCTACATTTTACTTGATAGTTGAAATAAAAAACCCAAGCAAGCCTAATGTGGTTCTAAATGTACATACACAAAATATGTAGACAATTATAAACAAAGGGCAGAGGGATGTAAAAAGAGGTAAAATTTCTAATTCTATCTGCTGTAGTAGAATGAGTATTGTGGTAAATTATAATACCTAGAGTAATCATTAAGAAAACTAAAAAGAAGTACATTTGAAACATTCTAGGTAAATTTGGATCATGAAAAATGTTCAGGTAACTAACAGGATGGCAGGGGAAAAAAAAGCGGAGAAACTAAAAATAGAAGAAATAGAAAAAATTATAGACTTAACATATTAACATGGTAGTAAATGTAAGTGGCCTAAATACACAAATTGTAGGCCTAAATTTGCAGAACACATAAAAACATACAACTCTATGCTGTCTGTTAGAAAGTCCAAATATACCATTGTAAGTAGTTTGTAAGTAAAATGGTAGAAAGATATGCAGTATTATGCAACCATGAATTAAAGGAAAACTTGAGGTGCTGTCTTAATATCAGACAGTAGTAGAGTAGTAGATTTTTACAAACAAGAGAGGGCAAAGAGAGGTAAAGGGAGATAAGTGTTTTTACATCACTCAAACTGGGAAAGTGAACCCAATTTCCTTGGATTCCTTCATTTCCACCGTTTGATGATATATAATCCCTAATGACAAAACAGTCAGTCCACTGAGAAGACATAGGAATTCTAAATTTGTATGGGTCAAACAGAGCTGCAAAATATGTGGAAGCAGAGATTGAAAGAACTAAAAAGAGAAGTAGACAAATCTGTAGCTACAGTTGGTGACTTCGCACCCCTCTCGCATCATAATAGGCCGAACAGATGGACATAGAAAAACTCAACAACATGACCAACAGAATCTAATTAACATTTATAGGACCACTCTGACCAACAAGAGCATCCAAACACATTCTTTCAAAGTGCTTGCTAAACGTACACACTCTAGACCAGTTCCTGGGCTTTAAAGTAAACCTCAGATTTGAAATCACATGGGCTTACAACAGAATCAAACTAGAAATTCGTAGCAGAAAAGGAACAAGGAAATCTTCAAACACCTGGAAATGAAATGATGCATTCAAATAATGTGTGAGTCTAAAGGATTTTTCAAAGCAAAACATTTCATGATTCTACATTTCGAAAAAAGGCATTGACCCCCTTAGGAGAGTCCATTTTATCTCATGGAGAAATGACTGCCATGCAGGAAGCAGAGCTATGGCTGTGGCCAGGGACAGAGCACCCTGCACCCAGTGGCAGATTGCTGGCTGGCTCGTTAGCTGTCTGGGGCAGTGGCACCCTGGTTACCAGCATCTAGACCTTCCCTACCATGGCTTCTCTCTGATCTCTTAATTTAAAGAAGTTTCAGGGGGTCCAGGTACACTATACAGCCATGTCAAGAACTACTTCGGTTGGCCCCTGCAGGATCATTGTTCACTGGGATTATTGTAACATCTTTACACAGTCTGTAGGGGATGGTGACTCTTAGCATATCATTTTAAGGTAGAATAATTCTAGTCTTAATGCAAGCCTCAAAATGTGTCTTGAGAAACATTCCGGAGGGTTTGTAAAAAGTTAACTTTGCAGTCCTGACTTAGCCCTGGAATGCTTCTCCAAAGACAAAGAACACCCGGGCCCAGATAACCACTTATGACCCTGCCTGGGTTGTTTCATCCCTTCCCTGGCCTTAGATAAACATTGTAACCATAAAGGACATGTATGGTTATCTAAAGGGTGACATATAGAACAGAGTACAGAAAGTATATATCATGTGGTTGGGCTCATGACCGGAGCCTGACCTGGTCAACTGGCACAAGGAAAACAACTTGTGGCCAGGGCTACAACATTCCAATCTGTTACCATGGCAACCAAAGATGTATATAAGCTGGGAACAAAGGCAGGTCCACACCCACTTCCCTGACTTGCAAGTCAGGATGAGAGGTGACCCGTCTAAGTTAAAACTTTGTCTGTTCTCCTAAAGTTCTTTGGTCTCTTGCGGAATACAGCCCAAATTTTGCCATAACAAGCCTTGCACCTCATAATCTCTACTTTGGGTTCTAATTTCCACCAGGGATGTTTTCTGATGTTTGTGTTAAACATGTGATAACACCTTTGGCCCACCTTGCACCTTTTCATTTGCTAAATCCATTCAGTGTGTTTGCAGTGCAGTAAAGTAGAGCTTTCTGCCTGACCCCTTTCACGTGTTTGTACCTCTTGCTTCTGTGCAGTTTGCCTTAACTTGCTCACTATGAGTTTCATAAGCTTACACCTGTGTCATCTAACGTAGTCCTTTGCTTAGCAGAGGCAGCGTTCCTTACAGTTCTCTGCCTGAAAGAGACAACATAGGGAATGAATTTTCTTATCATTTTTTTCTCTATATCAAGTCTCCAAGTCCTCTTTTAATTTAGATATTTTCTTGCTCTTGTCCCAGAATACTCCAGCCTGGGTCTTCATGGCTTCAGTAAAGGACTTTGCCTACAATGATGGCAAAATCTGAGTATGAAGTAGAACTGTCTTTTAGAGACTGTGGTAGTGTAGTACTGGTTCAACTTCTAACTTTCACTAAGACTGTGGTATATGAAAAGACCTTAAACTAAGTGTGGAGAAAGAAAGAAGATAGGCTTAATTGGAGCTGATCTTTACTACATGGGGCTTTCTAAGTTTTAAAATGCAAGCAAAGAGAGTAATTTAGATCTTATCTGAGGGGTCAGAGGAGTGAGCTCAAGACCCCATTTCTAGTCTCTCTGCAGTAAAATCTAAGTTGTTAATTATCTTCTCCTGGTAATCAACTAAAATGTTAGCAAGTGGGCAAAACGTAAACATGCAGTATTGACATTTATGAACAAACTTGGCATTATTAAAAACTTGACGAAATCATCTCTTGCAAAAAACTTCCTGTAGTATATGAAATTGATAAATCCACAGTTTGTTAAACAAAGAAAGGATCAGAAACAATTCCAGAGAGTTCAGACCTAGAAGTGGAATATTCAAATGTAAATCTGTAAAATGATCAACATAGTGAGGAACCTGGTAGAAACATGATACAGTGGGGCTTTTTTTTTCTCTTTTGAGACAAACTTTCACTGTGTAGTACAGGCTGGCCTTGAACCCACTATGTAGCCTAAGCTGGCCTCAAACTCAGTGATCCTCCTGCCTTGGCCTCCCCAGTGCTGGGATTACAGGTGTGCATCACCGTACCTGGCTAGGTGATACAGTAGTTTAAACAAAAGAGTACACAAAGGATTCCAGTGTCTGAAACACAAAACAAGGCACATTCCTTTTTGATGCTTTGGGGATGGAAGGTGATTTTAATCTATCATTTGATTGGCTAATTGAATTAAAGCAATGCCATGGTATTCCACTTGGTGCTGGTAAACAAACAAAATTAAAAGGAGAAGAAACTGCTACCAGTGAATTTTGTGGTACCTTTCAGAAATTTGTTGAGAGAATCTATAACTGAAACAATTTTTTTTAATTTTAAAAGTTAAAAAAACTAACAAAAGAATGATGAAGACAAAATCAAAACAGCACAAAAGCAACAAAAATGATATATGACCTCAAAGTGATAGGAATTAACAATGGTTGCTACAATGCATACTGTTATCTTCAACTAAGTTGCTCAGTCCACCAGTCATAAGAATGTAAGATGGATCAATCAAAGACAGTAACAAGTAATAAAAAAACCACAACATTGGAAATGATGCAGGGCTTCACCATACAAGATAGTAGGAATTCAACAGTGGTTCTTATACTGCATATTGTTTTCAGATCAGTCATTCTGATTACCAAATTCAAGTGTGCAAAATTGATCGAGAAAAAAAATTTTAAGCATTGACTCTTCCTTTCAGTAAACCACAGATCATCAGCAATACACCTATTCCAGCTATCCTTATATATACATATCAATTTTGTTTTTCATTAAAAAAACTAAAATGACAAAAATAAATACATAAACAAAACTAACAAAGAGAACAATAAAAATGATACAGAATTTCAAAACATGGTGATAGGATATTAACAATGGTTGTTATATTACATAATGTCATCTTCAAAATGGTTGCACATAAATCAGATATAGGCATGCAAGATTGATCAAACAATGACACATTAACAGTTCCTTTCAATAAACCAGCAGATATTAGTAGTACAGTTATCCTAGCTATTCTGTGTATACATATACATATTTTTTTTTTCTTCCTTCCTTTTTTTTTCCTCTCCCCTCCTTCATCCAAGTTGCTCCTTACTATTTGAGTAGTTTCTTTTCCCTTTCAAAATATCTGTTGTAACTTTCAGATTTTATTTACTCTCTCAGGTTCTTACAATAGGGAGGAAATACGATGTTTCTGATTTATTTCACTAATGAGTATGGTCTCTAGTAACATCCATTTACCTATAAAACCTCTAGTTTATCTTTCTTTATAGCTGAACAATATTCCATTGTATAAAAATACCACATCTTTTTAAATCCATTCCTCAGTTGATGGACATTTGGGTTGTTTCCAAGATTTAGCTATTACAAATTGTGCTGCTATAAACATAGGTGCACGTATATCGCTATGGTATGATGTTTTCAGTTCTTCTGGGAAAATACCCAAAAGGGAAATAGCTGGGTTGAATGGGACCTCTAATCCTAGTTTACTGAGGAAGCTCCAGGCTGATTTCCACAGTGGTTGCACCAGTCTGCACTCGCAACAACAGTGGAGAAGAGTTCCTTTTTCCCTACAGCCCCTCCAGCATTTGTTATAGGTTGATATCTTAATGATAGCCATTCTTTCTGGGGTGAGATGGAATCTCAGTGTCGTTTTAATTTGCATTTCTCGAATGACCAATGACGCTGAACATTTTTTCATGTATTTATTTGCCATTTGTATTGCTTCATGTGTGAAGTATATATTCATCTCAGATGCCCATTTTTGTATTGCATCTTTGAATTTTGGGGGCCTGATTTCTTTTAATTCTTTCTATGTTCTAGACAGGAGTCCTTTGTCTGAGGGATAGTTCACTAAAATTTTTTCCCAATTCTTGGTTTTCTTTTCACCCTGTTGGTGATTTCTTTTGATGTGCAGAAACTTTTCAATAAGATAAGATCCCAGTTGTTGATTCTTCGAAGTATTTCTTGTGCAGTTTGGTTTTTGTTCATGAATTCTCTAACTACCCCTAAGTCTTCAAGACTTCCACCTACTTTCTCTTCCATTAGATCTATCATTTCTGTTTTAATATTTAGATCTTTAAGTCATTTTGACTTTATTTTGGTGCATGGTGATATGGTTGGGTCTAGTTTTAGTCTTCAGCGGGTGGAAAGGCAGTATTTCCAGCACTGTTTATCAAAGAGGCTGTCTTTCTTCCAGTGAACATGTTTGGCCCCTTTGTCAAAGATAAGGTGGCTGAGTGTTTTTGTGGTTGTGTGTGCATCATCTAGTCTGTCCTATTGATCTTCAGGTCTATTTTTTTGTCAATACCATGCTGATTTTATCACAGTAGCTTTGTAGCATAGTTTCAAATTGGGGATTGTGGTACCTCCTGCCTTGCCTTTGTTGCCCAGGATTGCTTTTGCTATTCTGGGTCTCTTATGGTTGCAGATAAGTTTTAGGAATGTTTTTTCTATGTCTGTGAGGTATACCAATGGTATTTTCATTGGAATTGCATTGAATCTGTGTAACAATTTTGGGAGTATGGCCATTTTCATAATGTTGGTTCTTCCTATCCATGAGCAAGGAATATCTTTCCATTTTTTGAAATCCTCTTCAATCTCTTTTTTCAGAGTAGTGTAATTTTCACTGTATAGATCTTTTACTTCTTTTGTTAGTTTAATTCCTAAGTATTTCGGTTTTTAGATGATATCGTGAAAGGTATGGTTTCCCTTATTTCTCTCTCAGTATGTTTGTTGTTTGTGTATAGGAATGCTATTGATTTTTGAGTGTTAACTTTGTATCCAGCTATGCTACCAAATTTGTTGATTAATTCTTTTGGTGGAGTTTTTGGGGTCTTCTATGTAGAGTATCATGTCAGCTGTGAATAAAGATAATTTCACTTCTTCCTTTCCTAACTTTATTCCTTTTATTTCTTTCTCTTATCTAATTGCAATGGCTAGTGTCTCCAGAACTATGTTGAATAGGAGTGGTGATAATGGATATCCTTGTCTTGTGGAACAAATTTATGGTGCTGATCAAACTGGGTTTTTCTGGAAGTGGCTACATTGAAGGACATTAGTTCTTGACATGGAGCAAAGTACTTTGGCATATAGGTCAGGCGGGGAGAGAAACATTATGTGTTGTGCAGATGCTACCAGTTTACACAATGTAATCTTTGTGTTACAGGAAAGCAAAAAAACAAAAGAAAAGAATGACCCTTACCCTGTGCATTCAGTGTAACACCCTGTACATGCAGAGTAACTGACCTTCACCTTCAAACATTCCTGTCACTTACTTAAGTCAAAAAGGTATATGGGTAGAACAATCTTGTTTTCAGACTGTAGTTTGTGCCACAGGTACAGGTTTGAAATCCAAGGGTCTTCTAGGAAAAACAGTAGTTCTTTTAGATTTTCCCCATCATATCCAAATGAAGAACTGTTCAGTTCAGATGATAGCAGGATATTGTTATACCAAATGCTATGAGTCTAATTCAGACTACGAGCCAGGGAGATTTAGCCACAGCAAAAAGATGTTACCAAGCAGGACTTTTCCAGAAATACATGGATGAAGAAACTGGCCCAAAAAATGTTCTAGAAGAACTTGATGGTGTTGGATACAATTTATGAGGTATTAAGAGCTTAGAACATGATAAAATCAAGTACCACAATCAAAGCATGGAGAAAACTCCACTGTCAGTGAAGAAAATTCAGTGAAGAACATGGATAGAAGAGCTGTTTTAGCAGTTAATCTAGCGGCAGTTTTACAGAATACAGAAGAGTGTGAACATGTTGACACTGAGAACACTGGCCCATGGATTGACTCCTCAACACATGATTCAGGCTGTCACTGCTAAGTGACAGTAATGTTGCTGAGGACCAAACCATGGATGTTGTGTAGAAGGCTTCCAGTAAGACTAGAAAAGCAGGTGACCCAAGGAAGAAAATTAGCCATAAAACTGCAATTGAATGGACTGAGACTTTACTGGGTAGAACACGATGACATGCTCCTGCCTAATACATTAGTATTGTAGAGAATTGGGCCATAATAAGAAAACAAGATCCAACATAACAAAAGTCATTCATAGTGCTCTTAAGTGTTTTGGTATATGTGTGTCTTTGTGATTGTTTACTATTTGCAGTATAACAGCTTTTTTGAAGTTCTGTGGATTCCAAGGGCAAATATATTTTATAAGTTATATTAGAATCAGATGCAACTTTGATTACTTAAATTATAGCTCATGGGGTCGTGAATATAGCTCAGTGCCTGGCAAGCATGAAGTCCTGAGTTCAATTTCTGGTACAAAAAAGAATGATAGCTCTTTAATGTTGACTCTAGTAACCAAGCATTAACATGTAATTTGTCTGTTTACTATTTTTTTTTTTTAATTTTAAAGACTAAAAGAAGGATAACATAGTAATAGGGGGATTTACCGAATTACAGACAAAGTGGTAGGACATTATCAATGGTTGTTATTTTACCTACCAATATCTTCAAGATAGTTTCTCAGGGAAACAAATAGACAAGTAATGGTGAGTTACAGACAAAAATGGTAGGAAATTATCAATGGTTGTTGTACTATGCTTTGGTTTCTTCAAAGTGGTTTCTAGAGAAAACAAATAGAGCTATACATGAGTGATCAATTAAATAATCATTGACTATCCTCAGTGGTTGTTGTTGGAAACACGTAGTAATAAACATACATCCATTTACAAAATAGCATAGGAACAATACAAACATTACAGAGTTATGGACAGATTGGTAGGAAATTATCAGTGGCTGCTGTAATACATGTTGGTATCTTCAAGGTGGTTTCTCAGGAAAACAAAGATATGCAAGAAAGATCTAACAAGTAGTTACAGTCTAAAGGTTGTGAAAAACAGCAGATACCTCCTCACCAGTGACTCCTTTCACTGAGGAGTGACGGTTGGAAGGAAGGCCAGGATTGAAAAGGACTAAGAGACTAGCACCAGTGTCCAGCAATAGGCTGTTTACTTTTTCCTCTATAGTCGTGATTACATGGGTCTTCTCCTTGGAGATAATGGTCTGGCCAGAGGGAGAAGGCACAGTATGCCCTAGGCCCCTTCATTCTTGTTGGACCAGCTGGTAGGAGGGGTCTGAGCTCTGGGGCCTTTGCTTCAGAGGGCAGTCTGACCTCTAGTGGTCACCTTTACAGTCAGGGCATGGTCTGGGGGCTTAGGGCATTCCCTCTTGAGGTGGCCTGGCTTTTGACAGCGGTAGCAGATGAATGTAGTCGATGAGTTCTTCTTGGGGCCCTGAGAATCAGACTTAGGGTCTGTTTCTCTTAGTGCTGCAACAAAGGCAGCTGTTTTTTCTCAGTCTCTTTGTTTTTTCTTGGTCTCTTTGTTTTTTCTCCTTGGCCTCCTCCTCCTCAGGGCTATAAAATACTGAGGAGGCCATTCTTACTAACATCTCAAGCGAGCTAACTGGGGCAAAAGCCATTTTTTGTAGCTTTTTTCTACTATCTGGGGCTGACTGAGTAATAAACTTATCTTTAAGAATAGTTTGTCCCTCTACTGAACTGGGATTCAGGGAAATATGTTCAATCAGTGCCTCTTGTCTAAGAAAGCGGAGGGGTGTTCTCTCCAGCCTCCCAGTGCAATGGGACCCCACAACCACTTAGTGTTCTCTCCCCAACTGTCAGAAACATGTGGATGAAGTCCTCGGCCTTCTAATCAGTCTCAGGACTATCAGGTGCAAAGTGTCCCAGGCAGGTAACTTAGACACGTACCTTCTCCATGAAGGCGGTTCTTTGGAATCTGAATGTTAGGCTCTCATGTAATACATGAAGTCTTGGTGAAGACTTCTCCAGAGCTCCATGCACTCCTCCACCGCAGCCTGTACAGTTAGGGGAAGAATGGCCTCCAGGGGGTCTCCCCAGGTATTGTGCAGGGTCCTCCTGGTTTCCAGCTCCCAAATGGCTCTCATGTCCCCAGTCACCTGGACCTCTGAGTCGTTGGGCGTCGGTACTTTCGTGTTCTCTCAGTCCTTGTTCATCAGCTGCTCCTCCACTGGCTCCAGACCATTCTGGTCTCAAGGGCAGGGCCAAGAGCGACCTGCCCTGCTGTGTGGCATGTTTTCCCAGAGGTTTCTCCGTGTCGGGATGGTTCATGCACGTCTCCGGGTGGGCCTGTTGTGTTGGTGCTTTCTGTGGCATGGTGGCTCTTGACTGCAGTGTGGCGGCGGCCCGAGGGCTGGTGCGCATCTCCGTGCCGCTTCCCGGGCGCCTGCTGTCTGCCTTTCAGGGTGCCTGCATGGCTGGGGGCCGGCCCGAAAGGACTGGCGCACCCTAGCTGCGTGGCCTCCCAGGCAGGCGCCTGCGCGGCTGGGGGCTGTCTACCATTTTTAATGTGTGTTATACTAATTAGATTACACAATATGAAAGGCCAGGGATCTTGTGTCTGGTTTGTGCCTAAATTTCAGTGTCTCTAATGAAGGTCCATGCAGACTAAAAAAATACATTGGATGAAAATGAAAGTGCAGCATCTAAAAATTCTCAGAATGCAGCTAAAGCAGCATGCTGGGAGGAAAATTTATAGTACTAAGATAAAGCCATCAGAAAAGGGAAAATATCTAGTCAGTATTCTAAGCTCCCACCTCAAGAACCTAGAAAAAAATTATCAAAGTCAAAGCAAGCAGAAAGCAAGTAATAGTGAAACCAAATACAGTAGAGAAAGTCAGTGAAATGAGCTGGCTCTAGGAAAAAATAAAATTAACAGACCTCTATGAAAACTGACAAAAAAAGAAAAAAGATGGTTAAGAAGGGTATGGGAGACCACCACACTGCTCTTTCCTGAAAAACAAAGCCTTTGCCTCAACCTGTCTTTCACCTCTCCTTCACCCTATTTACTGAGATATGTCGAGCTGGATATATTAAAACAAATGTTCCTGGCTGTAAAGGTGCCAGCCTTGCATACATCAAAATTATCTGTGCATTGCTAATTGGAGGCCTCTGTGCCTGGTATGGTTACAAGGTTTCTTTTCCCTATGCACTCTGCCATGCTCCCTGCCCACTGCCCTGATTTATACCAATAAAAGTCATGAGTTTTGGAGAGGAGGCCTTTTGTTCCTAGATCTCCTCAGCTGCAGAATATCCTCTCTTTGTCTTTCTTTTGCATCCTTGTGCCATATTGCCAGGTGGGTTAGACTGATACCCTCAGCAGGGGTTTCGGTAGAAGGGTCAAGGAGATGGGGCTCTTGCAGTAGAGAAGTGGTCAGAGGGAAACAGCGTGTGGGGTGAGGAGCGGGGGAAGGGGAAGTAAGTGGAATAAAGATGTGCTGTGTACAGGAACCTAAGAACCTCAATGATCGTAAGCAGGAAGTACCATAACATAAGCTAAGATTAATAATATCAGCAAAACTGAAAAATAGGATAGGAGAATTGGAGAAGGGGAGAGGGAGGGAGAGGGAAGGGGACAGGATTAAAAAGAATGAAACAAACTGTAGTATGTACTTGTAACCATTCCTCAAATGACCGTAAACTACATGAACTGCCAACATGTAATAAAATTAAAAATTAGAAAACTGACAAAAAAGCTAGGAGACACATTACATCAGGAACGAAACAGGGCGTATCACTCATGACCTGGCACACATTAAAAGGATAATGAGATAATCCTGTGAGCAGTTCTACCTACATAAAGTTGAAACTGTAGTTGAAATGGATCAGTTCTTCAAAAGGCACGTTACCGCAACTCACTGAAAGTGAAGTAGGTAATTTGAATAGGCCTGTCACTATTAGGGACATTTGACTTACAATTTTTTTTGATGATGGGATTGAACCCAGAGCCTTGCACGTGCCAAACATGTACTTTGCCAATGAACTATGTACTTCTCACTCTTTGAACTTAAAATTTTAAAAGTCCCAGAAAGAATAATTTCACTACAGAATCTACTAAGTTGTTTGAAGAAAAAGTAAGGCCAATTCTATACAGTATCTTAGAGAAAATAGACGAACAGGAATGCTACCTTTGTGGGAAACTGGGTCCGAGGCGCACAGGATCTTGGTGTTTGTCCTTACAACAGTTCCTTGTATATGAATCTACAATATGAAATGAAAAGGTTTACCTTAAAGAAAAGTAACCACAGGGAGAGAAAAAGATATTTTGTACAGAAGAACAAATATGATAATATGATACTTTTTTTTGAAATAACACAAGCTAGAAGTACAGCAATGTCTTTAAAATACTGAAAGAAAAGGAAAGTTTGATTCTAGAGACTGTTAGCTTACAGGTTCTCTGTACTGCAGCATAAGGGTGGTCAAAAACAAAGACGGTGAAGCAATTAGACACATGGGCTTTAGCTCTGTATGCTTCAGGCAATGCAGGTGGAGCTATCATCCTTTGAACAGAAAATCAGCCACACTTTTTAGTCCCTGATCTGTTTCTGTACATTTCCTCTATTTCACCTTTGGAAAAGTAAAATCGGTTAATATATTGTTTTACCTGTCAAGCAAGTTTTTATTCTGAAAGAGAATAAAGTAAATGTGGAGGCAACTGCAGTAGAGGCAGATTTGGAGAAATGTCATAGAAGAGAAATTCAGAGAAAAACCTTTGGAAATTTAGAGGAAGAACTGAAAGCAGAACAAATGGAGGGTGTCAAAGAAAATGACGTGTGAGTCTGATTAAGAGTGGAGGAGGAGGAACGAGCTGAGTGGTGCCCAAGATCTGGGCCCAGATGAATGAGACAGGAGCGCACCGTGAGGCAGTGACTGAAGGCAACAGGCTCCTCCACTGCAGAGGTTTTGCGTTTCTCTGCTGGCTTGTGTCCTTATTACCTGAAACAGGGTGGGCGACTTAGTAAGTACTCAGTAAACATTTATTGTGTGAATGAATAACTGAACATAAAAATTAGAAAACAGTGGTCATCCGTTTTGGTTGAAATGATCTGATGTGAGGTCTGGTTTAAGAATCATAAATGTGGAAACTTACCCTGACTGCTGTTTGTTAGCCATCATCCGGTCTTGCAGCTTCAGCCATCACAATACACTACAAAACTTGTGGAGAAAGCTGTACCACAGCCAGCATGCTGGTCAAGCACTTTAGCTTGTGACGCTTGTAAAATGGGGACTGCAAGAGAAATTAGTGTTACTGTTGATGTAGAGCACTAGTTTAGCACTTGATCCATACATAACAAGTACTCAGTTAAGGTCATCCTTTTTGAAACTCAGTTACACATTGACTCCTGACATAGATGAGCTGCCACACCTTTAATACAGCTGCACTAAAACTATTAACAGGGGCTTGGAGAAGTAGCTTAGCGGTAGAGTGCTAGCCTAGCATGCACAGGGTTCAAGCCCAGCACTAAAAACTGTTTGGGTTACCTTAGCCAAATCTGAACAGTATCTTAAAAGTCATCCAGAGTAAGCCCCTCATTGAAAGTGAGGCAGGGTGAAAAATGTGACTTGCGTGAAGTCACATAGCTAGCTGAAGAAAAAAATGGAGGAGAAAAGGTAGCCAGGGACCAAACCCAAGAGCAGTGGTCACCTCAAAAGCCTGGAAGAAAAAGTGGAGCAGGACAACACTGATTAGCTGGTCTTCCCCAGACCCCTTAGTGCTGGGGATCAAGCCTGGGGCCTCACACATGCTAGCAGGCACTCCACCACCAGGAGCAACCCGGCCCTTAGCTGGGCTTGGGGGTTTACTTCCAAACGCTATAGGTACCTTCAAGGATAAATTTTGTTTTCTGGAAAAATATATTTGCCTGCTAGATAGCTCTTGCCTATACTTGTTGACATCTTTAACACGTCCAAAATCAAACTTGGAGTCTCTACATAGTGAGACTGAAAAGGATCTTAGAGTGCCTCCCGTTCAGTCTCCCTTTCTGCAGATTAGGAAAGCAGATCCTGCTCTGGGGTAGAGGTCTCACACTTTTTAGACTCATTGGTGGCTCCATGAGCAGTCAGTTGTCTCTTGGGTCGCTCTGGTCCCAGAGCATTCCTTTAGAATCCTGACTTTGAGCCTTCAGAGTGAGTTCTGGCTCACAACAGCCCCTGGTCTTGATTAGAGTGGCGGTTTCCAATTTTCTTTTAAATTGCTGCATGCTCCACTTGAGGTCATCCTACAGATAGAGACTAAAAGAGGAGCTGATGTGGGCTGGGTGTGTAACTCAGTAGTAGAGCCCTGGGCTAGCATATTCGAAGCCTTGGACTTGATCCTCAGCATTGCCAGCAAACAGAACAAAACAAAACAAGGAGCAGAAGTAGGTAACAGGGAGAAGTGCTGGAGGTAATGGTGGTAGGATATAGATAGTTGCGGAAATCACAAAATGGAGAGAATGAGTTCTATCCTGATTGCTTTGCCGGCCTCCCTAATCTCCAGAGACAAGGAACCTCTGAAGAGCCTCCATGTTAGGAAGCCATTTGAAATCCACTGATGTAGAAGCCTGTGGGGCCTGGCAGTGACAGCTGTCAGGAATGGTATTGGTTATCTGCTCTACAGTAAGTTCCCATCTGCAGTGACTTTAAACATACACCCTGGAGTAATGAAGCTGAGAAATAGGGCACCATTATAATTGAGACTTTAACAAACTCTGCTATCATTTAAAAACTTTCATTGATCATGTTTGTATTTATTCACACAGAAAGCAGCTTTTATGTGAATTAGTTGCCTTAAAATAGATAATTTTATCAGTATAGACAGCCCACTAATTACTTTCATATGTGGAGAAGCTTAGGTGTAGTCAGTGATTGGTCTTGTATGAATCCCTGTCGTGTTCTCATGAATTTTAAAATATTTGCTGTATGTTTAATAACTGTTTTTATAGTATTATTTATAATTTTGAATTTTAGTCAGCAACTTATTAAGCCCTGTGCTAGACACCACAGGGGTGTGGGATGATAGGGCAAAGTTCTTGCCCTCAAATTTGAGTCATGCTGAGTGTGGAATGAAGAACGTGACATTTTATATTTTTTTCCTTTTTATTTCATTTCACCACCTGAGCTTTTGTGTTGTTCCATTTTTAATTTTAATTTACTGATGTGTAAAGCATGTTCATGACTGAAAATTGAATAATTTAAGGCTGTGTGCTTTCTCTCAAATTATTAGGTTGCGAGACTGGAGAAAGATAAGGAAGAACTACATAACCAGCTGCTTAGTGTTGATCCCACAAGAGAGAGCAAACGAGTGGAGCAACTTCTCCGAGAAAAAGCCCATTTGAGTCAGAAATTAAAAGGCTTAGAGACTGAAGTAGCAGAATTAAGGGCTGAAAAAGAGAATTCTGGTACTCAGGTAGAAAATGTCCAAAGAATACAGGTGCGGCAGTTGGCTGAGATGCAGGCTACAGTCAGATCCCTGGAGGTAAGGTTTTAATTGCTTCCCGGAAGAGTAGGGCATAGTTTTTAAAAGTGCAGTTGATAAGGCTTTGATTTTTAGAACATAAATGTGTGCTTACCAGTGTAATGCTGACGCATTTGTGGAACCCCAAGAGTGTTCTTACTGTAAAGAAGAAAACTATTGATTCATAAGCAGTAGCTATGCTACCACATTTATAAAGGGAATGTTTATTCTATGAGAATCAAGTCACCTACCTGAAATGACTTACCTCTTATAATGCCACAGAATAGACTATGTAAAACCCCCTAAATATGTTTGAATCTCTGAAGATTAAAGTCATAGTCATATCAAGCAAAAAAAAAAAGAAAGAAAAAGAAAATTTCTTTCGGTGTTGTAAATTCTTTACATTGGTATTTGAAACCTTAAAATCATAAGTCCTATTTGAACAGAAATACCGTATTTAACATACCTTATGATAGCTTCTTGCCAGAATAATAAAATTCAACTTGGCTACTACAGTGTACAGCAAATCTTTACAGAATTATTTCCCTGAGTTGGTTAGAGAAAGTTAATTGTTAGCAGAACCAAATTCTTACTTCTGGAAGAATTGTCTTAGGAAAACTCTCGGTTTCCATCTTACTCAGATGCAGTCACTTTTCCTTTATTATGTGCCTAACAGGTCTCAAATAAATCAATTTAATGTTTTGACTTACTTGTAAAATTTATTTTTTTTTTATTTTAAAGAATTGTAAAATTTATTTTACAAATGACTTATTTGTAAAATTTAAAGTTTTTTTTTTTAATCCTTCTGGAATAGTCATGAAATGATTTGTGTTAGAAGGAAATGATTTAGTAGTGTACCTAGTTTATAATTAAAATCCAGTATCCAAATCCAAGTGATATTTTTTCCAACCAGCAAGCTGGCACAAGGAGTATATTGATATGTTTTGAAGAGAAGTCACTTTTTAAAGTTTTTACGTGATGCTTCTGTCAGTATTTGCTGGTTTTCTGAATGAAAGTTGTCAGTATCATTGGACCTTAGACATCAGACAGTTCAGAGTGAGAGCGTTTATGTTGCCATTCTTCTGTGCTTCATGTATTTACACAGTGACAGAGTAAGTGAGATGATTGCAGTTGAGTACAGTATATTGTCTCAGTGTGAAACTTTTCATCGAGCTCATCTGGAGTGATTATTTTCAGGGCAAGTTGAATGATAACAAAAGAGAGATGGTTCATTTGTGACATTTCCTGAAGAGCCTGTATTTAATGTTATCATTTGTCAGATGAAAATAATACATGGCAGTAAATATTTCTTCAGCATTTTGGCTATCATTATGCCTGGAAAGTATAATTTCATATGTGAAGAAAATACCTTTTTCTTCCTGAATTATTTGTTGAATACAGTTCTTACGTATATTTAATACATATAGGAAGTGAGATATTAAAAAATAGTTTATTCTGCAAAGGCTGCAGCTTTTTATTTTTGGAAGTATTTTTAAAAAGCTTTTTGTTTTTCTCTCTAATGACAGTGTTTTGGGTGTGGCTGACAAACTTTTTGACAATTTACAAACTTTATTAAGAATCTTAATTATGTGGCTGGGTATAGTGGTGCTTACCTATAATCCTGGCACTCAGGAGGATGAGGCAGGAGGATCACTGGCAGTGGAATTTGAGGCCAGCCTGGGCTAAATGGTGAATTCAAGGCCAGCCTGAACTGCATAGAGAGACCCTGTGCCAAAAACAAAAAAACAACAACAAAAAAAACCAAAAAAACCTCTACCTTGGCAGAGAATTTTGAATTTTATCTCTACCTCTTTCTTTAAAAAAAAATTCCATTGATTTTGAAATTTCAGTGTTCACTTGTCCTATCTGTCAGTGAGTCTTCTTTTGTCTTCTAATGTGCTTTCTCATAACTGCTGTGGACTGGAACCCCCTCCCCCCAAGTACAGTTGAATCATGTCAGCATGAAGTATCAAATGAGTGGCACAAGTACTCTCTCTCATGAAAGAAGTATGTGAGGTTTATTGTTAGTGGCTATTGATACGCTGTTTGCCCATTTATTTGTTGCATATTACTGGAACACACATGTCTTTGTGTTTTGTTTTGTTTTTGATACTGGGGATTGAATCAGGGTCTCATTTATGCTGGACAGAGGCTTTACCACTCAGCTATACCCCAGCCCCCGTGGAGCAGGTATCTTTCGTGTGAAGTCTACCAGTTGCTTTGAGGAAACTTTTGTTACTTTGGTACATGTTAATGTTGTTGGAGCTTTGAATACTTTTTTATATGGTTACACATGAGTTTTAAATGATGCTTATTTTATTTTGATATATTGTGAAAAATTATGGACAAATTTTAAAATATTTTGTTTTAATAAAAGGCTGAAAAACAGTCAGTCAAGTTGCAGGCTGAACGCTTGGAAAAAGAGCTACAGTCAAGCAATGAACAAAATACTTCTTTAATCAGTAAACTGCATAAAGCTGACCGAGAAATAAATACATTGACCAGTAAAGTAAGTGGTCCTTTGCATTTGTTCCATTTTTTAGAGTGCTCAATTCTATATGATGATATGGAAGCTTTGTTTTTAATAGCTGAGCTCTGCATGTTGAAGTCTTGTTTTATAATATCATTCTGCTTTTCAAGAAATAAAATGTGTTGACCAGGAGTGTAACTCACTTTTATATTTCTGCTTCATCCTGTGGAAAGCTAGGTACTCTACAATGGCAATGTGTTTAGTTCTCTATATTGAAATCTTTTATCCTGTCATTCTACCTTCCTGATACATGCAGAAAGCGACCAATTCTTACAATCTCCACTGTGGTCACTCTAGTACAACCCATGATCTCTGTAGGTTTGGTTTTTATAATAGCTTTGTAACTGTTTCTTCTGTTCTCCATCCAGAGCTCTGTGTAACCTGGCATCTACAGTCTTTCCACAGCTATCGCCCCCAGTTTCCTTCCCGTGTACCTGCTCCTGCTTCACTGGCCTTCTCCCCGATCCTTCTACCTCTGGGCCCTTGCCTGCCATGGCCTTCCTTACCTACCTACCTGGCGTGCTTCTTTACCTTCTTAAAATGTCACCCAGTTATGGAAGGCCTGGCTTCACTTGGTAAAATAACACTTACTTTCCTCTTCTTCTGCCTTACTCTTTACCTTCCTAACCTGCCTTATTTTTTCCCCATACCTCTGAATAGCATCTACTTATATTTATTTGCTTTTTAAAAATGTCTTTTCTACCACTTTCCCCTCCAACTATGTGTAAGCTCTGAGAGAGCGGAGACATTGTTTTCATCACTGCTGAGGACAGTGCTGGCACACAGTAGACACTCTGTAAACTTTTCTTCAGTGAGTGAATTAATATTAGCAGCTTACCCTGTAACATAACTACTATTCCAAAAGTCTTTTTAAATTTTATGAAAACAGAAATCAAAATTTCCTAACAAAATAAGAAGAGAATAATAGACATAGTTTTTCTCAGAAACTCACTTTTTTTTTTAACCTTAAGTGCAATAAATGTTAGGAGCGATAAAAGTATTTTATAGAACATCACCTCTGGAGCCTAGTTGGAGTCAAATTCTATTTTTTTTTCCCCTCTTACTAGCTGTGTGACTTTCTCTTTGAAATTTTAGTGTCTTCTCCTACATCATGAAAGTCATGCCTATCATAAAGAGTTGTGGCCAAAATTAAAAGAAATATAAAGCACTTAAAAGAGATATAAAGCACTTAGTGTAAACTCTAACAAATAGTCACTAAAATATTGACTTACTAGGTCTTAGGGCATTACTAAGAACTTGGAAGTAACATTGGTTTCTGAGTTAGTGAAATCATTGTGTTTTCTATTAGGGCAATGTAAAAATAACCTTAAAAACCAGACGGCTCCTAGACCAAAATACATTTGGTACACCTTTATAGAAATGTATACATTTAACTAAGGTAATAAAATAGTCATTATCAGTTCCTTTCCAAGGAATTTCTTGAGATGACTTAGGGGCCAGTATATGACTGAGGGGAGAAAGAGGATTAGTCAGCATAACTATTCTGCTGGTATTTTGGCCACTGAAAATACTATTGTTGGGGAAATGAATAAATCAGTCTCTTTTAACCTGTTAACCTGAATGGCCGTGAAGACATCCGTTCATCTTATTGTCATTGCTCTAATCACCAAGCAACCTTCTGACTGCTGTTTGACTTCCCATATAATTTTGTCTGCAGAGAGAGAATGTGCTAGTCTTTCAAACTGAAATTTTCTACTTGCGTTGTTTTTTTTCTTATAATTAAACTGTCATTCTGATGTTGTGAATTACTCTTAATACACTTTATTGATGTAAGTCCAACTTTAAGAGTGGTGGCAGCATTGGATTTTAGATGTATGGGATGCCACCTTTGGGAGGTGATCTATCCAGTTTTTCCCATGGCAAACACAAATTATGTGTCTAATGACTCTTAATTTTTTGTTTGAATTTCTGTACTTTACAAAGTGGCAGTGGTTTTCTTTCACCAGTGTTTCATTTAATTCAGTACACATGACTGACACTAAGAAGAAAAGTGAAAACTAGGCATGTATGATTTTTTATTGTCAAAATGTTTTCCTTTTTATTTTTTGTAATGCTGGGGATCTAACCCAGGACCTTGTGCATTCTAAACAAACAATTGTGCTATATCCAGCCCAAGTTTTAAACTATTTTAACTTCAGGTATACTTTTTTAGTCTATATGCTGAAATTCAGATATATTTAGAAATTACAAACTATCATTTTGGAGCATGTAATAAAGTATAATTGAAAAGTTTATGGTTTTGAATCAGACAAATATATGTAGTTTTGAATCCTGACTCATGCATTTCATGTACTACTATTGTGACTTCTGTTTTGCTTAACTCTCTTTGCGGTTCTGGAGAACGCTGAACCAGTCTTGTGCATGGTAGGACGTAGCACAGAGCTACATCTCCAGCCTTTGGTGAACTTTTAAATGGAGATAATAATGCTTATTTCTGGTAGTTATAAAAATTAAAGATAGTATTCAACACAATAGGGTGTAGTGAATAAAATATTGGCAATGATTGTGTACTAGTGATAGACTTTAAGAAAGAAGATGACATGAAGAACTCAGGATTTTGAGCCTACTGACTGGTTTTGTCCTCTTTTTATCAATAACTGTGCATCACCTTGGGCAAATTAGTTAATATCATTAGGAACCCATTCATGTACTTGGGATCCAATTTTCTCATAGGTAAAATGAAACGTTGTTTTGCTGATCCCTAAGAATTCTTCCAGACTACTGTGTTTATGTAAATCCTACTAGAAAATAAGTAAATAATTTGCTCTCTGATTAACCATAAGTAGACTATACATTCAACAGATACATTTTTGAATGTCTACAGTAATAGAGTACACAAAAATAGATGTAAAACACACAGAAGTAAACTCAGGATAGAGGGGGTTCTCCTGTGTTTTCCTTTTAATTCTTGTATAAATTACTTTCAGTTTTATAAAATAATACTGAATCCCCAGTGTTAGCAGCACATTGTTCTGGGCCTCATAGCCAGACTAAACTACTGAAATAACTGGATTGGATATGCTGGACTATTTTGGTGGCTTCTGTATGGCGTCACTTTTCCTGTAGCATTTTTTATCTGCATTCCCTGGCTTACCTATGTGCAGGCCTTTATTCCTCTTCTTTACGCTGTACAAATACCCTTCTCCATTGTTCCTCCCTGTTTAGAGGACAGATGATTTCTACTACTCTGCAGTTTAGCAGTTTAGTATTACTTACTTTTCTGTGCTTGTTTATTAACATGTTGCTAAGAATGGCCCATCTTTTTAAAGGCATACTTGCATTACTTTGCATATAAATGGAGTATTAAATACATCTTTCAACTTTAGACAAAGCAAATTTCAGTGCAACTTTTCTATGTAAAATGATTCCATGAAGGGATAAATTTAAAAATAATATTTCAAACACGACTGTCACAGTTTTCTTTGCGATTTGAAATTTTCATCAACATTTTGCTCTTCTAAGCAAATGGTTGTTTGCAATGCAGAGGAACACCTGGGGCGTGTTTGTCTAAGTTATTCAAATTTGTAAATGTTCCTTAGGTTTTAAAAGAAAGTTATGTCAGTATCAGTGTCTTGGATTCAAAGGTTTTGGCATAGATGGCTTGAAAACGATGACCTTAAAGATATTTCATATTTAATGAGGTAAAATTGTTTTAGTTATCTCATGAATTTTTTATCTTTAGAAGCCCAATAAGATTGTTTTAAGAAAGCCATCCCACAGTGTTATGCTTATTAGTTAAGTAAAAGAGGTCATCCTACTTCAGAACTTTGAGGGCAATCAGAATTTAATTGCTATCTTTTCAAAATTTGCATCCAGAGCTTCTTGGGTATTATTTTTTTCCAACTATATTTCTATTTATTGCATTGTTTTCTTGTGTGTGTGTGTGTGTGTGTGTGTGTGTGTATAAATAACAGCCTGTGTAGTTCAGGCTTGCCTTAGGTTCACTATGTAGCCCAGGCTGAAATTGAACTTGAGACAGTCCTCCTGCCTCAGCCTCCTGAGTGCTGGGATTACAGGTGTGCGCCATCACAACTGGTCCTCTTCTACATTTTTTGTAGATATGTGTACTTTAACAGATTTTAAACCCCTGTAAAATGCTCAGATTGGCATTTTTGACATTCATTAAATTATTAGTAGTAATAACTGAATACTTGCCTTATTATATCAGACACATAAAGCAAATTCAGTGTAAAGGCCAGGCTGTGCATGAAAGACATTTCTTGAAAAACAGAGTGGCTTGACCCTGCAGAACTTCAGTAGACCATGGAGCTCTTGGAATTTTATGCAGCATTTTAACTTTATGCATTTTATTTAAGAAGCATTCCTCCTAGTTTTCCTAGGATCTGGGGGTCCTGACCACAAACAAGATCAAGAACATAGGTATCTGGAACTGGAAAGGAACTTTATTGTTGCTCTTTGGGGTATGGTTCAGATTATTCATTGAAAAGCGCTACTGTTTGTCATCCTGACAAATAGAGTCAGGTTTCATGATATTTTAATAAATAATACATTTACTTCTAGTATATATTTTAGGAAGTTAACAGTTACTGTTAGTACATTCATTATTTAGGGTTATGGAAGTATGGCACTACAGAAAAAGTTAAGGTCCACTAATGTGTAAAGTTTGAGTGTAGAGAGGACAAGGACAAGTGCCTTGCTTCAGTGTATATATCACTAAATCACATCTGCCGTACTGATTATTTGCATTATAGCTGTAGTTTTGCAAAAATTTAAAGCAGCTATAATTTAAACTCACCATGAAAATGAAAATGTAATATAATACAATCTATAGAAAGTTTAGGAATTAAAAAATACAACTTCATAGCTGTTTTCTTACAGTTACGAGACTGTTACATAAACGAACTTCAGAAAAGGAGATTTAAAAATACAAAGATAACCGTTTTATGTCATGTCATTGAAAAGTAGTTAACTTGGAAGGGCATGTTATTGTGATTAGTGATAGAAAGGTATCACAATACTTTCTTGTTTGTTTTCTTTAGGTGTGGATTTTGCATTCAGTCATTCCTTACATATTTTCAGGACCTTTTGTAGCTGGTGTTTCTTACAATTAGACATCTCTGTTTCTATGAGACGTCTCTAGGACCTTTTCTTGGTTTGTATCACCCAACAATGGTTATTATAGGACTGAGTAAATTAATCTTTATGCTCCTTTTCTTACCATCTCACATTTATATATTTGACTTCTATGTATTTGGAGTTTTCTGCTCTGATGCCATAGATATATATGTTTGGTAGAGGCACAGGGACTTGAACCCAGAGCCTTTGAACTGATTTATATACCCAGGCCCTTTATTTAATTTTATGTTTTTAAATTTTGAGACAAGATTTCACAAAGTCGCTAAGTTGCTCGAGCTGGGCTCAAACTTATGATCCTCCTGCCTCAGCCTTCTAGAAGGAGTCTATAGTTTTATGGGTAGAATACTTAATGTGTCAGAATACAGGTCTGTCTTACCTTGATATCAGTATTGGTTAAATCCTTGAATCAGCATCCCTAATTTTAGAAGTACCAAAGAAAATGTTCGTAATATAGATGATTAGAGAGACAAAGCTTTCTTACTTGCTGCTATATCCCCCTAGCTTATAAAATAATACCTGGTTCATAGTAGTGTGTCAGTAAATATTTATTGATGAAGAAATACTGCTTATGATCTACAATTATTCAGCATTCAAGAATATTTAGATGAAGGTGAAAACAGATGTGGATGGGTTAACTGTACAGAGAGCATTGAGAATGATTCACATTTATGTAAAGGAAGGAGACAGAGAGAGAGAGAGAGGGATCGGAGAGGAAGGGGATGAAGAAAGAATCAAGATGTATTATGAACACGTACCGGCTCCTCACCACAAATGTAATCACTAGGTACTGCAGACGTGTACAGGACTAATAAAAATTATTAAAAATATATAAAAGAATTAGATTTTGGCTGTAAAGGTTTATTAGATTTATATGACTTAAACATCTATATGAAATCTGTAAATCTATGTGATGCTTGTTCCTACTGCTCCGATTTCACATCGCACACACACACAGGTATGCACATACATGTACATATCTGTGCATACAAAATCACCACATTCCATTGATTCTTGTGCTCTTTATTAGTTCCTGTGTCTTAATTTATTTCTTTACCTTCAGCTTCTTAATCAAGCAGATTTGCAGGGTTACCTTTCTGAAATCAAGTTGATTATGCTAACTTTAGTAGCTAACAGGACAAACAACACTTTTGATTGGCGTGAGTTTACTCCCTGCCACTCCTGGGTAGATTTCATGCCTTCCTCTGCTCCACCTGTAAAGGGTAGCTCATTGTTTTAAGAGCAAACCCTGTGATATTATACCTGTTTAACATTTTTTATGCTCTTCCTCTACCTTGAATGCTTTCTTTGTTCTTAGCAGATTTTTTTAGAAGGGAGGTTTCAGCTTTTTTTTCCCTGCAGGTGTTCTAATTGTGGACCACTGTATTTTAGATATATGTAGTTAAGCCTTTTAAAGTATGATTAAGTCTAGGTGACCCCACCTAGATAGTGTAAAGAAAATCTCCATTCTGTTAGGAAAAAGACAGTGTTTTCTTGGAGTATCCTTGTGGTAAATACTTTCTCATTTCCTTTTTTTGGGGTAAGTACTGAATGGCTAGAAAATGACCAAAAGTAATTTCAATTTCTAATTATTAACAGGTAAAAGAGCTTAAACACTCAAACAAGCTAGAAATAACGGATGTCAAACTGGAGGCAGCAAGAGCTAAGAGTGAGCTAGAAAGAGAAAGAAATAAAATTCAAAGTGAATTGGATGGTAATATATGATTTTCTTTGCTTTTTACTTTAAGATATAAACTCATTTTTAAAATAAATCAACCTGTATGTTTATTTCTAGCTTCTTAGCTTAAATTGAATTTTGATCTTTGAGTGCATATAGAATGTCTTTGCTTATATGTTCAATGTTTTATTTATTCTATGATCTTTTAAGAAAATCAACCCTATGTTTATATAATAGTTATTTGATAAGCAATTAAATGGAAATTTCAAAATGGGATTCCATCCTTCCTGGGCTTATAATCTTAAATCTGTTTAAATCATGTGGTTACTAGTTCTAGGGCATTTTAATTCCATAGAATAAGGAGGATAAATGCATTTCAGGCTTCAATTTTTTTCTTTTTAAATGTAAACCCTATTATTGGAGCACACTTGTGTGTAGTCTTATTTTAGTCAGTATAAGTTCCTTTTTAGTCTTGGAATGTCTCATCAAGAGTTCTCAGAATTTACGTTGCTTCTAACTTTTAAAATTATTTAAATAAGACAGGCGTGGTGGTGCATGCCAAAAATGCTAGCACATGGGAGGCTGATTCAGGAGGACCGCTATGAGTTCGAGGCCAGCCCAAAGTGCATAGTGAAACCCTGTCTCTAAAGAAAAAAAATTACTTAAATAAACTGTCTGTGGGCTGTTGATCTGTAGTTTAAATGGCCTCTGTACTTGAGCAGCTTACGTTGAATGATTATATTTATTAATTTTCATTTAATATTGACTCATGGATTTCCACAGAGTTAGGGAGTAAAGTTTCTTAGAGACTTTCATATCTAGTGCTACTTCTAAGTGTGTAGAATTATTCATTCAATATGAATTTGCTTTAGTTATCCCAGCTGCAAAGTGCTTGTCACTTCATCACAAGGAGGACTTGAGAATCCACTAGACACATTTAGAAGTTTCTCCTGGAATCATAGGTTTTGCAGTTTTGGGTGATTTTATTTACTCTGTTACCAGCCAGTTTTGTGGTGATACTCCTGGGGCTTGGTTCACAGGACCCCTGTGAGGTGAAGGAAGTAAGCCTCTTTGGGAGCTACCCAGGTTGATCCTTCCAGCTCTCAAGATGGAAATGAATAAATGTATATAACCTTTTAAAAACTTTTTGTGTGTTATGTGCTAAATAAAGTAATGACAGAGAAATTAACTGAGCTTTAGTGTATTTCGTCCTTACTTTAAGTAGTTCATTGAGGTAAGGATCTTTGAGAATACATTCCCAGAGAGACTTTCTAAATTGTCTTGTTTCACCTACTAAAGAATGCTTGCTGTTCTGATTTTTTCATCTTAAAAATATTGAATGTAGTACATTTTTTTTCCTTAAAAAAATACTAGGGCTACAGTCAGACCATGAAATTCTCAAATCGGCTATTGAACACCAGAAAATGCTCTTAGCAGAAAAAGATCGTGAGTTAATTCGTAAAGTACAAGCTGCCAAGGACGAAGGCTATCAAAAGCTTGCGGTATTACAAGATGAAAAGTAAGTACTTTATTGCCTTAGTGCGTGTTGTTTCTCCTTGCACATGAAAACGTTTTGTTGTCGCTATTGTAACATACCTGTCATGTGTTGTTTTAGGCTGGAGCTGGAGAACAGATTAGTAGATCTAGAGAAAATGAAAGTGGAGCATGATGTTTGGAGGCAGTCTGAAAAGGATCAGCATGAGGAGAAACTGCGGGCGTCGCAGATGGCGGAGGAGTCAGCCAGACGGGAACTTCAGAGCATTAGGTTATCTATACAGATTGATTCTGATTTTGAAATCCATTTCAAAGTAACAAAAATGATGTGAATGTGGCTCAGGAAAATCCTCCTGTACACTTCACCGTGATTCCCTAAGTATCAACATTTTACATAACCATATCAAGTCTCAGAAATTAATGTAATCAAGTAACATTGCTACTTTCCAACCTATTGACTTTATTTAAATTTTACCAGTTGTTCTACTGGTGTCCTTTTTCTGGTACAATATCCAGTCTGCCCATTACATTTACATAGTTTACTTTACTCTAGAACAGACTAACACTTTTGAAGAGTACCAGTTATTTTGTAAAATATTTCTCAGGTTAAGTTTATAATACATTCCTCATGATAAATTCATGTTATGTATTTTTAGCAGAAGTAAAGGCAAGGTTATATATCCTCAGTGCTTTACATTAGGAAGTTCATGATTTTCTCCTTAACTGGTGATGTCAACCTTGATTACTTGGTTAAAATGTTGTCACCAGACGTTATTTCCAATATAAAATTAGTATTTTCTTCGCTAATACTTAATCTATTTTAAGGCTTCCCGTGTGACACTTGGAGACTATGTGAATGTTTTCATTATACTTTCTCACCAAATATTCTTCCATTAAATTTTTAGCATCCACTGATAATTCTTTCCTAAAACAAGTGTTGCTCTAATGTTTGCCAAATAGTGATTTTCTTTTCTTTTCTTTTTTTTTTTTTTTTTTTGGGTGGGGGGTACTGGGAATCGGATTCAGGACCTTGTGCTTGCCAGGCAGGCACTGTGCCACTGAGCTATATCCCCAGCCCTGTGACTTTCATATTTATCTTTATCAGTTTTCCACATTCATTAGTTGGAATTCTGAAAGGAAGAGCTTCCATTTCTCCTATAAATGTTATATTTCTATATATATGGACTAACAGATTCTTGTTTTCTTCTACATATTAGAAGATAGTAAAACCTTGGTTTGTGAGCATAGTTCATGCTGGAAACATGCTGTAAGTCAAAGGACTTGTTATATCAAAGCGAATTTTTCCCTAAGAAATAATAGAAACTCAGATGATTCATTCCACAACCCCAAAATATTCATATAAAATGATTACACGGGGCTGGGGATTTAGCTCAGCGGCAAAAGCGCCTGCCTGGCAAGCGCAGGGTCGTGAGTTCGGTTCCCGGTACCGGAGAAAAACAAAACAAACAAACAAACAAAAAAAAAGATTACAGTACTGTAATATGATATAAAATAGTAAAGAAAAATAAATTAACTTGCACTCAACCTTGAAAACCTTCGTGTATGCTGTGAAGGAGATGAGAGGAGGGTTACTGTGTAGATGATTTTTGCTGTCAGTAGCAGAATCACTGCTATCTATTGGCTCAATGGAATCTTCTTTTTGTATAGCTTTAACAAGGAAGCTATCCAGTGATACTTGCTTTTCTCCTTTTGAGGATTTTGCAGATGTGACATTGCACTGTCGTTAACCAGATTCATTGCTCACACCACTACAGCCTTCTTTGGGTGGTGCTTTTCTACATAATTTTGCACTGTTTCCCAGATTGTACACATCTCCCTAATCTCATTTGAAGTGAGGGATTCCTCTGCCCTTTCCTTATCCTCCGCTGCAGACAAGATCTCCTCCATAACCTCTCACTGTTTGGAGATGATCACCCACAATCCTGCAGAGAGAGAGAAGGGGCAGGGGATGAAGGAAGGAGGGAGGGAGGGAGACAGAGAGAGAGAGAGAGAGAGAGAAAGGGAAGATAAGGGAGGGAGGGAGAGGGAGAGGGGGCCAGTGGCTTAGTTGTGATCATGATGATCATGCTATGTCTGGCATCACACATTCCTCGTGTTGCAAGGCATCACTATCAAGGTAAAATTTCTTAGGCGTGTTCGCTGATCTTGTGAAGCTCTCACAGAATAAGTTACTTGCAGTCCAGGGTTTTACTGTATTATAATTTGCTGTTGAACTTGTCTCATATTTGGGCTTTGTAAGCTCTTTCAAGTTGATGCCTATATCCTTTTGACACAGTCCCCCCATTTTTTGAGGTTCTCTTTTTGCTGGCATCATAAGGTGTTTGTTCTTGGCCTCCCTTTGGTCATTTCTCTAAGGTGCTTTGGTTCCTTTTTATTGGAGAATGATACAGGAAAACAGAATCTCAGCTATAGGAGTGTTCATTGGTACTAGAAAAACATTGCTTCTAGGCCCTCTCAGTGAACTGAGAAAGGAAATGTACTTAAGTGTACACAAATGCACATTTGTATCTATTTCTTTATGTTCTGTATGTATATATGTTAATAATCATACATTTACAGTGGTATTTCCAATTCCAGCCCCACACCATAGAGTTCTTTTAAGCCTCTTTATATTTGTAGCTCTTTTGACAGCGATAACCCTGGCTTTCTACTTAATTCCTTAGCCCTAGAATATGCAAAAAGAAGGTTTGGAACAGCTAATTCTCAACTCTGTGGAAAACTTCTTAGCTAGTGTGTAATATCTGTGTATTCTTTTTGTCTTTAGCCCTTGAGTGTATTAAAATACACTTAGTGAATTAAAATGCTATCTAAAAGTTACTTAAGATTTTCCAGAGTTACTTAGGGATTTTCTCATGTTCACTTTGATTGCTAGTCACTTATAAGACAGCTTCATTTATTTCTGTTTTATTCCATTTTGAGCCCCCATCCCATCCTTGTTAATGTTAATGGATTTCAGTATGTGAAACATCAGGTTAGTTCTAAAGGGCAGAATGATACAAAAATTATACTTTAAAAGAATTGCTGTTTCCTACATCTGTTTGATCCTATTCTTTTTCTCCTCGTTTCTTAATTATCCTACCCCGTGGGTAATCTAATTAGTTTCTTGTTTATCTTTCCTGTTACTCTGACGCCCAGAATTGGCAGATGCATGTATGTTTTGTTTCCCCTTCTTTCTTAGCACTGTCTTTGAAGTTGCGTTAATATACCAAGTAGTTCATAGAGAGTAAACTCATTCTTTTTACAGCTGCGTAGCATGCCATTGTGTATATGTGCCAGTGGCTTACCCACTCTTTCATGTGTGTGTATTTAGTTTCCAATACTGTATTTTGTGATTGCAATCTGTATCTATTTTCATATTGTATATTTTAATGGTAAATTCCTGAAGTGAATAAGTTGGTCAAAAGGTAAATTTATATACAAGTTCATTAGATATTATCAAATTTATTTTCAAGAATATTGTTTCACTTTTTATCTCAGTATAGTTTAATTTGCATTTCTCTTAATATAAATGAGATTGAATAACATTTTTTTATGTTGAAGACCATTTTTATCTCTTATGTTGGGTTTGTCCAAGTCATTCTCTGCTGTCTGTTGATTTCTTTTATCTTGTTCCCTTTGCTTTTAAGGAGTTTGTTGTATTTTGGAAATATGTTAAAAATATTTTCTCCCTGTGTATCAGTCTTCACTTGACTTCTTGTGCAATATTTGTTATTATGTAAAGCATTTTATTATATAATCAAAATAATCATTATTGTTTCTGGATTTTAAGTTGTAGTCTCCTTGTATTGAAGTTAAAAAGGAACCATGTTTTGTGCTTGTATGGCTTCATTTTTTATATGTAGATCTTTGATCTATTTAGAATGGGTATTTCTGTGGGCTGTGAGATATCAATTTCATTTTACTTTTTCTAAATGGCTAACCAATTGTCCCACACTTTTATTAAAAACTAATTTTATTTATCATAGCGATTCATGATGATGCTTTTATTATATTTTTAATTTCCATATAACTTGGGAATATTTCTGGAACATGTAGCACTGCTGCAGTATTTTAATAATAGAGGCTTTATGATCTTTTAGAGCCAGGCATGGTGGTGCACATCTGTAATCCCAGCACTTAGGAGGCTGAGGCAGGAGGATTTTTGCAAGTTTGAGACCAGCCTGGGCTGCAAAGTGAGCTTAAGGCCAGCCTGAACTTCATAGCAAGACCCTGTCTCAGAAAGACCAAAAAAAGATATGTTTTAATGCCCCAATATACTACTCCACCCTTATAGTTTTTTGTCTTTTTATCTTTTGTGAGGTATTTTTGTGTTTATTTTTTCATATGTCCTTGAATATCAATGTCTAGCTTCATAAATTAGTTGATTGGTAATTTTATTGTGATTTCATTTGATTTTGTTCATTTTTATTGTGTTGAAATACATATAAAATTTTACCATCTGAACCATTTTATTTACTTATGTATTTATTTATTTATTTTTGGTCCTGGGAATCGAACTCAGGACCTTCCACTTGCTAGAGGGGCGCTTGTGCCGCTGAGCTACATCCCGGGCTGAACTATTTTAAAGACACATAATTCCCTGGTCTTGGATGCTGTTTTAATGTTGTGTAACCATCATCATTGTCCATCTCTGAAATTCTTTTCATCTTACACAACTGAAACTCTGTAGCCATTAAACAGTAACTCTGCATTCCTTTATCCTCTCAATCCTTGGCAATCACCATTCTACTCTCTATGATTTTGAGTACTTGAGTTCCTCATGTGAGTGGAATCATGTACTATTTGTCTTTTGTAGCATTTATTTAGTGTGATAACCTCAGTGTTCATCTATGTTGTAGTGTGTTTTACAATTTCTTTTTAAGGCTGAATAATGTTCCATTATATGTATATCTCATAGTTAACTTACCCACTCATTTATTCATGGATGGCCATACCCCATGTTAGCTATTGTGAATAATGCTGCCATGAACATAGGTATACAAACATCTTGTTAAGACCTTGCTTTCTGTTATTTTGTATATATACCCAGAAACAGGGTTGTTGGATTATATGGCAATTGTATTTTTAACTTTTTAAGGAATAGACATACATTTTCTAGGGTGGTTGTACCATTTTCTATTCCTGCCAACAGTACACAAGTGTTGTAGTTTCTGTATATCCTCACCAACACTTCTGATTTTCTGGGTTATCTTATTCTTAACCATCCTAATAGTATGAGGTGTGATCTCCCTGTAACCTTGATTTGTAACCTGTAACAATTAGTGATACTGAGCATCTTTCCATGCACTCACTAGCATGCACTTGGAGAAATTCTGTTCAAACCCTTTGCCCATTTTAAAATCTGATTTTGTTGTTGTCGTTGAGAGTTCTTTGTATGTTCTAGAAATGAATCCCTTATTAGCTATATGGTTTTCAAATATTTGTCTCATTCTGAGATTACCTTTTAACTACCAATAAGTATTTTTTGGTGTACGTTTTCTAATTTGCAAGCTTAGTTTGTCTTTTCTTGCCTCTTTTTGGCATTATATCCAAGAAATTATTGCCATATTCTATCATAACCCCCCATATTTTAAGAGATTTATAGTTTTCACCATTAAAACTTAGGTTTTTCATCCATTTGAATTTTTTTACGTTGTATTAGTAGTAAAGGTCCGATTTCATTCTGCTACAGGTGGATAAATGTGCAGCTTTCTCAGCGTGATCTGTGGGGGAGAGTGTCTTTTTTCTAGTGAATGCTTTTGGTACCCTTGTCAAAAAGCACTTGACTACATAGGGGAAGGTTAATTTCTGGTCTCTCTAGTCCAGTAATGGTGAATATATGGCACGTGTGTTGTTTGTGTGATGTAGGAGGTATTTTTCTAAATTAAAACTTAACTATTCAGGTTTAATTGCAGTGTTGGCCCTTTGTCATAAGTGAGTGGGTTTTGGGTTTGGGCACTCATCTCTAAAACGTTTGCCACCACCTTTCAGAGTCGAGTCCAGCGGTGGAGAACCTGTGGCAAGCTGGCTGTTAGCATTGAAAGCTCTAAAAGGTTCGACACCACTGGATTGGTCTTTATGTCTTTATGTTGGTTGGTACCACACTGTTTTGATTATTGTGGCTTTGTAGCAATGTTTTGAAATCAGAAAGTGAGTCTTCTATCTGATGTTTATTTTACTTCAGGATTATTTAGGGTTTCAGTTCCTTTGTGATTCCATATGAATTTTAAGATGGATGGGTTTTTCTATTTGTGTGAAAATGGTTGTTGGGCTTTTGATAGTGTTTGCATTTTGATTCTGTAGATCATTTTGGATAGTGTTGGTATCTCAGTTACACTGAATCTTCATTTCATGAATTTGGAATGTGGTTTTTTTTAGTGTCTTTTCTTTGACAGTGTTTTTTAGCTTGTAGTATACAAATCTTTCAACTCCTTGATTAATTCCTAAAAGTTTTATTCATTTTGATACTGTTGTAAATAAGATTGTTTTCTTAATTTCCTTTTTCAAATTTTTTATTGTGAGGTTGTGGAAATGCTGCTTTTTGTTTGTTGACTTTAGTTCCTTTGTTAAATTTGTCTGTTAGTTTTAACAGTGTGTGTGTGAAGATAATTTTCCATCCTTCCAGTTGGGATGCCTTTTTTGTTTCTGTCTGGAACTTGCAGTTGAATGTTACTTGAAAATGATAAACCAAAGCTTCCTTTACTTCTCTCTAATTCTAGAGAGAAACTTTCAGTCACTGTGGGTTTTCATTTACTATGTTGAAGTAGGCTTTTTTTTTTTTTTTTTTTTGCTGGTTTGTTGATTAGCAAGTTTAATATGTTTACATTTAAATTAATGATGAGAGAGTTCTGTCATTTTTTGTTTTTGTCTTCAGTTTTTTTTTTTATCCTTTATTACTGTCTTTCTTGTTCAATTTTTTTCTTGTTTTAGGGTTTTTTGGGGGAAGGGAGTAGGAGAAAAAAATCTAAGCTCCTCTCTTACTTCCCTTTTGTGTAGAGTTGACACCTATTTTCCCTGGAGGTTACATTTAGCATCCTGAGTTTATAAGACTTCAGTTCGAATTTATACAAGTGTAACTTCAAAGGTATACAAAAGCTCTTCCTGTTTAGCTTCCACCCTTTTCTGTTGTCAGTGTCACAGAGTTAGATCTTTATTATGTGTTGTGTGCCTCAGAACATAAATTAACATTTTTTTCAATGCATTCTTTTTTTTTTTTTTTTTTTTTTGGCTTTTTGAGACATGGTCTCACTGTGCAGGTCAGGCTGACCTTGAGCTCACTTTGTAGCCCAGGGTGGTCATGAACACATAATGATCCTGCTGCCTCAGCCTCCCAAGTGCTGGGATTACAGGCGTGTGCCACCATGCCCAGCTTATTTTCTAAAATAATGTAGAAAACAAGATGGGGAGTGATAAAGTTATAATAATATTACTTTTTAGACTAATTTTTGATGTATTAATATCTTAAATTATATAGAAAATAATAAGTCAAGTTACAGATTATCAGTACAATACTATTAGCTTTTATAATTGCCTATGTAAGTATTTTTACAGAGCTACATATTTTTTCATATGGATTTGAGTTACTATATAGTGTTCTTTCATTTACTCTGTTGAATACCCTTAAGCATTTCTGTAGCCTAAGTGTGGTACATAGCTATGTTTATCTGGAATGTCTAAATTTTCTTACTTTTAAAAAACAGTGTTTCCAGGTACAGGATTTTTGGCTGACAATTTCTTTGTCTGTTTTAAATATAGTATATCTGTCTACTACCTTCTGGCCTTGTTTTGTGAATTCAGTGGCACATGCGTGCTAGATCAGCACTCTGCCACTGAGCTACATTTCCAGCACCTTTTTAAATTTTGAGACAAGTTTTCACTAAGTTGCCCCGGATGGGCTTCAACTTGTGATCCTCCTGCCTCAGCCTGGTAGCTGGAATTATAGGTATACATTGCCGTACTCAGTTTCTCCAAAGATTTTCTTTTTTAATGAGAAATTTGTTTGATTATCTTATTGAATATTCCTTATATGTGCTAAAATGATTCTCTTTAGCTGCTTTGAAGATTCTTTCTTTGCCTTTGGTTTTCAAAACTTTGATTAATGCTGTGTCCCGTGCAGGTCTTTTTGAGGCTTTTCAGTAAGTTTGGTTACTTTCAGCCATCATTTCTTCAGTTACTCCTTCCACTTCTTTCTCTCTCTCTGGGACTGCTGTAGTGTGTATATTCCTTGGCTCTGTGTACTTTTCTTTATTTTAAAAATTGTTATTCATTGGACTTGATGATTTCCATTGTCTTTACATTCACTAATTTTCTTCTGCATGCTCAGATTGGCTTTGAATCTCTCTACTGAAGGTATAATTTCAGGTGCTGTAATTTTCAGCTGCAGAATTTTTTTTTTATTTTTTAGGTGGTTTTTCCTCTTTATTCATATTTCCATTTGCTCCTGTATAATTTGTTTGAGTTCTACAACTTCTTTCAGCTCTTTAACCATCATTAAGACAGTTGCTTTGATGTCTTTGTCTGGTAGATCTGCTAATATTATAGTTCTTTTTCTGGTAGTTTCTGTTGATTTTTTTTCCCCCTTTGAATAGGCCATGCTTTCCTGTTTTGTTTTGTTTTTTTTCTAAAACTGGATATTTGAATCTAATAAAGTAGTAAGTCTGGAAATCATTTCCTCTTTCCCCAGGATTTGCTGTGGAGTTTTTTTTGTTTTTGTTTTTGTTTTTGTTTTGGTCTGGTCATTTTTTAAAATTGTTTTTTGGGTATGTGTGTGTGTGCATGCGTGCATGCGTGTGTGTGTTTTAATCATAGCAGGCTACTTCTGTGCTGAGGATCAGCTTGAGGTGTTAACAGGGTCTTCTCAGATCTCCTCTGAGACTTCGCCTTCCCCAGGATATGCATAACTACTTTGTGGTTATCCACAAATATGCAGCTGCTTCTGAATGTTCTAGTCCTTAATGGCTCCCAGAAGTAGAAAACAATGTAAAACAACCAGGTGGGAGGGATGGCGCTGGGCCTGTAAATTCTTTGAAAGTAGCTTCAGCCAGAGCGGGTAGGAGATGGCAGTGGGGGGGTGGGTCAGCAGTAACTGCTGGTCTGTTCGTCCGCACCTCTTGCATCAGAACCAGCAGTCAGTGATCTGAGCAAAGATCCCCAGGGTGCTTTCTGCCCTCCCTTGCCCCCAGCTGTGTGCAGGCTGCTCCTGGAGCGTGTGCAAAGGTGCCTGCCTTGGGCTGGGGTGGAAATGGGCAGCTGCTAAGTTTCTTCCTAAGTGTTAAGCTTTGTTGCTATTGTAAATGCTTTTCTCTTTCATTTCTGTCTAGCTGCTTATTGTTTATTTATGAAGACTGTCACTTCTTACAGATTAATTTTGTACCTGCTAATTTACTGAATTACTGTTAGTATTCATTTATTATGACTTACCTAGCATTTTCCAGGTGTAGTGGCATGGCATATCATCTATAAGTAGTGATCATTTTTCTTTTCCTTTTTTTTTTTTTTTTTTTACTGATTCCGATGCATTTGCTTTATCTAATTGCACTGGCAAGTACCTCCAAAATACAGTATTAAGTAGGATCAGAGATAATAGATTTTCTTGCCTTATTCCTGATCTTACTGGAAATGTTCTGTTTCTTCAGTGGTTAAGAGGCTAGCTTTAGGATTGAAGTGTGTACACCTTATTAAGAAAGCATTCACCAATTTTTATTTTCATATGTGTTTTTGTTAGACATAGTTTTGAAGATTATCAAATAGTTTTTAACATTAATAATCATGACTTCCTCCCCTTTGATTTATTAAGATTGCATATATTAATGAGTTTCCTGATATTGAAGCAATCTTAATTTTTGGACCAAACGACCCTTGACGTTAGTGTCTCTTTTTTGTTTCTTTATTTAAGCTGGTGGTGTATTCTGTTGTTAATGCTTCATGTAGTTCTTGGTCTGTAATTTTCTTTTTGCCCCCTCTTTTCACTTCTAGTTGTCTTGGGGTTTAGGCGTTTTTCTGCCTTCCATTTTGCTGAGGGTGTGATTTTGTGTGGCTTTATTCTTGCTTTTCTGAATTATTTTTATAGAGTATACAGCTAACACAGAGCTAGTGCATCTGCCCTTGTCTTCAGCACCTGAAACTTCACTGTATCTGCTTTTAAAATCTTAGTGACTTCTGTAATTATATGAATTAAAGTCAAGTGGCTTTTAAAAAATCACATTCATTAAATTGTAGGTTATGTTTTGAGACAAGTCTTGATTCACATTACTTAGGAAAGAGCTGCTTCAGGCAGAGATATGTGTGTTGCTTACTTATATCGGGTTTTACGAACAATTAATTTAAATTGTTAGTGCTTACAATCTAGAATCATAACTCTATAATGGATTTGGAGAGCCTGTCTTGCTCTTCTCTTTGCTTTTAAGTGAGTATATTGTTTAACTATTTGGGACAGGCAGTTTTTAAATTTCGACCCTCCCCAGGAGCTCCACTCTAAAATTTTATCCTATCAAGGTCCTACAATTTGACCAGCTAGAATCTATTATGTTAGATTTTAAGCCTGTTTCTCCTGCTTTGGGCTTCTGTTGCCATAGTGATAAACTGTTCAGAATTCTGTCATTACTTGAAGACAATAATAAACTTGACCCTTCTCTTTTTTTGTTTAAAAAAATCTATAAAGTAGCATTCATTCCTTTGGTTTTTCTTTAATATAAATCATTTTCTATTCCACTAGTTGTCTTGATAATTTATCTTTGATTCCTCTTTAGTTTCTTCAGGTCATTTATAATGTATAATTGACCTAACTTATTTTTTAAAAGGACATACTAACCACTATAAAATCTAGCAGAAGGAGTAATTCACAAGATTTGCATGAATTTTTTTAATACTCTACAGTGATAATATTTTTTCTATGGCAGTTCTACTTTACTGATTTATAAATCCAGCTACATCTACCAGGTGCATTTTTATCAATCATTAAAATAATCCTCATTGAAGCCTCTCTTATTTAAAGCTTGTGATAGGTCAAAGACTATCTGGGAAAAAGGTCTTCCTAGAGTAATGAAAAGTGTAAATCATATAAAGCAGAAGGTATCCGTTTCTTTACAGGCCAGTACTAAGTTGATAGTATCTGGTAGATATTAATCACTACTTTACTGCCTGGCAAGCGCAAGGTCGTGAGTTTGGTTCCCGGTACCGGAGAAAAACCAAAAAAAAAAAAAAAAAAAACACTACTTTAACAGGTGCTTTAAATTATTAATTATATACTAGTCTTTTTCATTAGTTTCTTAACCATTAGCCTTTCATCGTGCTAAGAGTAATGCAGTTATTGTTATGAAAATATGTTGTATTTCAGAAGCCTGCCCCACTGCACATTGTTTTTAAAATTTGTGAAGTTAACCTATAAATTAAAAACATATAAAAATTTATAGTAGTTTAAATATAACAAAGTATGTAGTCAACTATTGGATTTGGCAGCATTCAACTCTAGCTAATGCAGGCAAATAAAGGGCCTTTATTGGCAGACATAAATTGTGGAAAGAACAGGGGTTGTGCAGTTCTCTTGGAATCTGGATATGGAACTCACATGTGGATCAGATGAGTGGTTTCCTCCCTTCCTCCTCTCCCTTTTTCTTCTCCTTTTCTATCTCTAGTGTCTGCTTCTTTCCTGTTGCTTTCTTTGTGACGCCAAAACTCTTATGTTGGGATTAAAGACAGAGAAAAGTTTATTTATTTATATTTATTTATTTATTTATTTTTGTCTTTTTGAGACAGAGTCTTGCTGTGCAGTTCAGGCCAGCCATGAGCTCACTTTCTAGCCCAGGCTGGTCTTGAACTCACAACCATCCTCCTGCCTCAGCCTCCTGAGTGCTGGGATTACAGGTGTGCACCACCACACCCGGCTGTGAAAAGTTTAAAGAATGGTTTGGATCTGGTTTGCATACCTCTCCTTGGGCAAGAGAGATAAGGTCCCATGGCTCAGCCAGGTTGAATGCTTATTTCTGTAGGGTAGTGGTGGGGAGGAGGCTAAGTGTGAGATCAGAAATGGGGAGGCAGTCTTTTGGGGAAATAATAGTAGTAACTATGCAAGGGAAGGGGATCTTAATTATTGAAGATATCGCGTAGTGAATGCCACTTAATTTTCTTTCGCATGGCTTAAAGCCAGAGATCTGTTTTCCATTTGGGGCTTTCTAATTTTTTTCTTAAGATTTTTTTATTAATATTTTGACATTTTCATTTCAGTAGTTTGGATTTTTTTGTTTATAATGAATATTTGCCTTTAAAAACATATAATTATTATGTAATATATGTTTTTTTCTATTTATACCCAATCTTGAGAATTATCTGTTGTGTGTCATCTTAAGAGGAAACAGGACACCATAGGTGGCCATTTGGAAAAATGCTGTCAAAATTTGAACTGCAACGAAAGTGACTGAGGTGGCTTGTTCGTGGTGTATTGGAAAGACGTAGTGGTTCTTGTTGCATGTCTTTGCCTGTGATTCCTGTCAATTACTGAACCCTGGTTCTAGCTGTCTAGTTCTTCTTTGATTCAGTGGGTTCTTATGTCCTTACAAGATAATCCTTTTTTGTTAGTAATGACCAGCATCCATTTTCAGTGCTCATAAGCAGGAAACTTGACTTCAGAATGTTGGTATAAGAAACCCCTGCCAGTCTCAAGAGACTTGTTCTAGGAACCTGTGACGGTAGAGAAATCCGGACTACAGCTTCTCTTGCTTGCCACGTTACATTGCTTTCCCACTAACACCAAATGAAGGCAAGAGCCTTCACTGCCCAGTATGGTAACACTAGTCACATGTAGCAATTTAAATCTAGATTTAAGTAATTAAATTTTAAGAATTGAAAATTCAGTTGCTCAGTCACACTAGCCACATTTTAAATGTGCAGTAGCAACATGTAGCTAGTGTCTATCGTGTTGGCAGGTTCAGTTTGTAAAACATTTCCATCATCAGAGAAAGCTCTATCCTATAGCACTGTGGACGGTTAAGGGTAGGAATTCTGCCTGTTATTTTTCAGTGTATCTGTAACACTTAGAACCAGGCTCAGCATTTATGGGCACTCAGTAAGTAGCCATTGAATGTTGCAGTGGCTCGTCCATAGTGCGCCATGGGTATCAGAGTTGACTGCATTACACTTTCAAGGGAACTTGGAACAGCTCCAACTTAATGTTATTCCACAACTGCCATTTACATTTTTACCCAGCTATAGTCTCTGTTGTATCTTGGCCCTCCATTCTGTGGAGGCCCTTATATTTATACTGCTAAAATTACTTTTAAAGTATAAAGTACTTATTTATAATTTCTTTTCCTCCAGTTTACTTATCCTTCACTTTCTGATTTTTCCCTACCCCCATCTATTCATTAAAATTCTCCTTTTAATAACAGTTTTTGCTATAACCTTTGAAATCCCTGTTCTGTTGCCAAGAAATGTTTTGCAGGATTTTTCATGCTCCCTCCTGATGTCATATAACCTGGCAACCCTCTCATGTGGAGATTATCTTTTCTTCCTTTGTCTTGTGACAAGGGACCAACACAGAAAATCCCCATTTGTAAACGCTGACTTGATGTCACACGATTGTTTGACTACCTCAGTTCAAATGATTTTTCCTTTGATACTTGTTGCATCTAGTTTACCCCTGTCTTTTTTCTTCTCCAGTTACTGATATACCGGATGTCCCTCAGTCACTTGAGGTCTTTCATACCTGGCTCCATGTTTCTGTGTTTTCTGTGCCTGGCCATCATTTTAAAGTGACCGCACCTCCGTATTGTTGAGCAGTTCAGCACCTTTAGCCTTGTAGTTTATCCTGTTCACACTCCGGTGCTCTTTACCTTTATTCCACTTGATCATCTCATACCCACAGCCACATCCTGCACCTTGTCGTCTCCTAAAACCACTCATTTTAAGGATCTGAATATCTCCATAATCTCCTACTATTCTGTACCCTAATCCCTTTTTATTCTCTTTCTTTTCCTATTACAGTAAAAACGCTTTCCCCATTTATTTCCTCTGTTACCTGTAGGATTTTATGTCATTATTTACATTCTTCACCTTCAGTGTATCGTTCTCTATCTCAGATTTTATGTTCACAATCTAGTTCAAACTGTATCTCTCTTGTGTAATCTTAACTGGTCCCCTAATGAAAATTAATTGTACTTTTTATTATACTTGTTTTTACAGTACTGGGATTTGCACCTGTGGCCTTAGCACTGAGCTAGATCCCTATCCCTTTTTAAGTTTCTTATTGTTGAGACAGGGTCTAACTGAATTGTTTAATTGCCCAGGCTAGGCTTGAACTTGTGATCCTCCTGCCTCAGCCTCTCAGAGTTCTGCGATTACAAGTGTGTACCACTATGCTGGGCTTTTTTTCCTCTACTTTGTACTTCTAATATAAACCTTATTTTCTTTTGACTTGTGACACGCCTTAAATATTAAAAACCTTATCAGAAGAGATATTATACTTTAATTCCTAAATCTGTAATGCTGTCTTTTGAAACACTATCTACTTTTCTTGAACTCTTTTGTAATTGATATTTAAAATAATTGGTGTTATCCCTAAACCCAGATAATATCTATTAAAATTAATTTTATTTATGTTAAAGTCCATTATCCCTTAAAATCTTATGTAATATCTTCAATCATGAAGTAATTTTCTCTTTTTAAAAATCTGATAGCAGTTTTCGATTCTAACCCTGTAGCATATCAGCAAAGTGAACTGAAGAAGAGCCTGTGCTGTATCGCATCTCCCACAGCCAGCCGTGACGGTGCTCCTCTTCCCTCACACATCACTGGGGTTCAGATGCTCCTCACTACTCATTCATTTCTCTGGCTTCAGCGTTGTACGCAGGGCATCATTTTATCTTCACTGTAGACTTCCACTGAAGCAGACTGGCCATGAATGCTTTCTTATTGAGTCTTGTTCCTTCTTGATCATCCAGGTACTATATATCCGCATTCTTTATCAGAGCTAGGATGTTTTTAGAGCCTTCATTTTCTAACTCTGACTCTAGGCTAGGACCCACAGTGTTCTCTTTTCTATATACATTGTTACGCTTTTGTAGAAATAAACCTTTATTAATTCAGTAACCCAAAAGCACCAAATTAATAATATCCATAAATATTTATGGAGGAAATGCACAACAAGCTTGAAAGAGTACTAGTAATCTAGCTAGACATATGAAGTAAGAATTTGACTGCTACCCGCAAGACTGCCCTCTTCCTTTAGTGCTGTTGCTTCTGGCATTTATTTGTAATCATCTCAAGCAATGGGTCATATTACCTATTCTGCTTACACATGCAGTGTCTGATACAGGGTTTAGGTTCATTCAGTTCATCCACAGATATTTATTGAATTCTTGTACTTACAGCATAGCTATAGGCACATCCTAATTGGGTACATAGGGCATACTAATAAAAATAACAAGTGCCAAGTAAATTATATTTAAGTGCTTAAAGAATTTTCAAGAGAAGATTGAGGGCCTATCCTGGTAACCCTAATTAATACAAAGTCTTCTCTGTCTGATGAGTCATTTCCTCCCCAGAGATGTTCTGTGTGATTGTGTGTGTATGTTTCCAGTAGTAAGGATTGAGCCCTAGAGCCTTTGCACTGAGCTACTACTTCTCCGAGACAGGATCTCACTGAGTCACCAAGTTGCCTAGGCTGGACTGGAAATTGCAGTCTTCCTGCCTCAGCCTCCCAGGGAGAGCTACTTTGCATGTTAAGGCTGTGGCTGAGCATGTATCATTTCTTTAGAAGAGAGTGCAAACTGTGTTCTCTTCAAATTTTTATCTCAGGGATTAAAAGCTCATAAGGCATTTTATAGAATACGGTATGTTGTCCTGAAGAGACAGTTTTCTTTGAAATCTGTAGCCTCTAAAGAGTGAAAGTGAAATAGCAGCATGTCTTATAGCATTTTATAGATTGTAAAATGTTTAAGTGGTATGGGTATGAGGTGCCTTCTCCTAAACTGAACTGCCTTCTGATGCCTTAGGAACACACTTCTGTACTGTTCTGTTGATGGCCAGTTGTTCTGATCCCTGTGTTGGTTAAAATCTTACTCAGTTTTGTCTCCTGTACTCCTGGGCAGATATGCTGTCTCATCCTTCTGCTGTTCACAGTTTCCTGTTGTAGAAGTCATTCGTGTTTCATCATAGTTATGCAGTTATATGCCAACACAGCCTCCGTCTTCACGATTGGGTCTGCCAGTTTGCATAGCACAGGGCCTGGTGTCAGCCAGTCGGTGGAATGATTGAATAATTCAGTAAAACGTGAGCTATGGATTTGTAATACATTTTGTTGAATTATGGTTTTTAGGCTAAAACTTCAACAACAGATTGTGAATACTGAAAATGCAGAGAAAGAAAGAAATGAAAATTCTGATCTGAAACAGGTATGATTTTAGGAGACATTTTGTTTGTAGTTTAAGTGCTTCTTTAAATTTGTGTTTTGTATAGTTTGAATTTTTCTTACCAGTGTTACAATAATCTCATCACCACGGTCAATAACATAGATGAGACTGATATGTAAAGATGAAATGTTTCAACCTTACTGCTTTGATTTAGTAAGCTTCTTTTGCTAACTGCTGTTTTTATTGAAATATTTATATGCTGTAGCCCGTGCAATGTTTTAAAAAGTATAGTTAAAAGACCGCACTTAGGCCAGGGGTGGTAATGCACACCTGTAATCTCAGCCTTCCAGAGGCTGGAGCAGGAGGAGGTTGGCTAAGAGTGCAAGGCCAGCAAGAACTGGATAGTGAGACCCTGTCTCAAAAACCAAAACCAGAACCAACCGAGCAAAAAAAAAAACCCAGGAAACAAAGTTTAGTATTCTAAATTTTAAAAATTAGTTAGAAATACTAGGTTTGAAGGTTACTTGAATAATTTGCTTGTAACTTTATATTTTCCAGGAAGTATTTCTTGCTATGTCCCTATGTCTAAGAGTTGTATTTATAGAAAGAAATTTATGTTATTTAAAGTAATTTGGGTTCAGGGAAAATTTATATAAGGTTGAGCAAAATATAGAAAATGTTCTTTTCTGAATTCTATGTCCTTTTTCTGGGGTAAATACATTTTCCCCCTGAGTCTTAACCAGCAGAACATAATGTCTGATTCTCTGAGAAAGAAGTTACCTAGTATCCTTGGCATCCGATGGATATGGACAGGTGGTGGGCTCTTTGAAGGCTGCTTATTCAGGCAATTGTAATACAGATTTAATGTTTGCTATTCCAGTTAAAAATAAATAATACTTTTGCATGAAGAAGTTAATTCTAAAATACAAATTTGAGATGTACAGTTTTACTTTATTTTGCTAACAATTGTTTTATGGATATACATGTAGTTCTGTTTTATTTAGCTTTGTTGCCATGAGAAAAATAATATGATTACTTCCCCTTTAATTTATTGTGTAAAGACTCTTGTTACTTTTAGCACTTGAATCTCATGATAGGTTCTTTTCATCTCTGGCTCTTGATTCTTTTTGCTCAGAAATGTTTCAGAATGGCTAAAAGAGGGAAAGAAGAAGGAGAACTTTTGTTATTTATTAATTGATGAAAGTAACTAGTTGGGCAAATTGATGTAACTATCCTCAATGAAGACTATTTAGATATAACAGAAATAGTGTGAATTGTTCTCACCTATTAATCTGCAACTACATAATTACCTACTTTGGATAAGAAAAAGTACTCCCAGATGAAGGAAGATTGGGATAAAGCCCTTGAGGGATTTTGTGGGGTTTGATATATGCCGCTAGCAGCCAAGGAATCTCTAGCATCCATTAGATTTCTCAAAGCACCTTTCTTCTGCCCACCAACACTGGACATACAGGATGCCTTTTAAAGTCAAGAGGAGCATGATCCTTCCTGTGTTAGCACTGTTTCCTGACCGCTCAGAGAGCCCTCTGCAAGGGCAGCTCATCTCCCCATGAGGGAGGGAGAACAGGCCTCAGCTGCTTCTCCAGCTAACGTGCTTTAGAATCCGTTCTATCCAAGAAGGCTAGGGGAAGCAATTGTTGGATTCTCTTTTCTCATTTTCTTGCTCTCCTCCTGCTAACGCTCTCCCTACTCCCAATACCCCTGAGCTGTGCTTTTTGGGGGAAGAAAAGAAGGGACTCAGTGCCTGAGGAGCTTATGGCTGTTGGTGGTCTCTGGTTAAGAGTAAGAAGGGCCAGTGCTGCTACTATTTATTATTTCCTTTAAGGGCACCCTTGAGAGCCTGTTGGCTGGGTGGGGCACTTGGCAGGGGAAAGTCTCACTGTCGCCTCTTTTTACATAACTTATTGCATCTGCTTAGTGGCTATATATTCACTGTTTCTGTCTCTCTCTCTCTTTTTTTTTTTTTTTTTTTAGCAAATCAGTAGTTTGCAGATCCAAGTGACCTCACTGACCCGATCTGAGAATGAACTGCTGAATTCAAACCAAATGCTGAAAGAAATGGTGGAGAGGTTAAAGCAAGAATGCCGTAATTTAAGAAGCCAAGCTGAAAAAGTACAACTAGAAGTTGAAAAGTAGAGTTTGTGCTTCATTATGTATAATTTTCTCTATCTGATATACAATGTGTAGTTGTTTCAGAGATGACTGCAGCATCAAGTGTGTCTGTGTTTAGTTACAAATGCATTTGATAGTGTACAGTGGTCTCAGGTAATGTACTTTCCATTTGTATAAAATAAGCTTCATAGACTCTTTTTCTTTTTGATTTAAACACATGGCAAAGAAAGCCTTTCAAAGTCTGCCAGAGCAAATGATTCTGAAAATGCTCAAAGAAAGTCTCTTCTTCATGGAGCAAACCCAAATGTTTCTTCAAAAATCTGCTCTAAACACCAGAGAACAGAATGACTTGGTTGTGGGGTTGCTAGGTGTGTGTGTGTGTGTGTGTGTGTGTGTGTATAACTTGCTTCCTGGAATTAGAGCTAGTGTTTTGAATTTTACCTTTGGAAAAACTAATTGGTTTATTTTTGTTTGGTTTTTGGCTTTGAAATTTGTTAGTAGTATATAGGATAGTATACTGGTGGGGAAGTTATTTTGGTTATATTCAAGACCTTATATTCTCTGGAAAATCCTGCATGCTAGAATAAGGCTAGGGATGTAGCTCTGTGACAGAGAGCTTACTGGCACACAGGAGGACTTTTGACTCCACCTGTCCAATTAGTCGTATCAGTCAGGAGATGTGCTAGAATATTGTGCTGTTTCATATTTACTTTGTCTTTTAAACATATTACTGTACATTTCATTTATATCAAACATTTTCACATTTGTTCTTCTAAAGTTTTACCACATTTTTCCCCCCTTTGGATTTTTGTTGCTGTCGTTGTTGTTCCTTCATATGGTTTTCATGTATTGGGTTAAAGGAAGTAAGGAAGGTGTTTGTTCATGATGTTTAATGTTCCAGATAGCCTAATAATGTATTCTTTTGCAAAACAGTACAAATTTGTATCTTAGAATTCTTAAATGTTTTCAGATGAACTTAATTCTAACTTATCTAGAAAATTTAAAGAATTTATTATTGGTTTCTGGATGTTATTCATAGGCTTGTATAGAATAAAATAATTTGGGCTAGAAGTTAGTTGAGTGTAATTTTATTTTTTTGTCTTTTGAGATGGAGTCTCACTATGTACTTTAGGCTGGCTCTGAACTCCAGCTGATCCTCATGCTTCAGCCTCCTGAGTTCTGGATTTCAGGCGTGTACCACCATACTTGGTTAGAATGTAATTTTAAACCCAGCTAGCAAACTTGAATCTGCGTGACCTTAGGCATGTAGTCTAACTTGTCAGAGTTTATTTTCATTTGTACTGCCCAAAGTAAGGGTAGTAAGGATCATATAGAGTATGATAAAGAATGGCTTTAAATAGCTGTGAAGAATAGCTTTAAAAATGTTACTGTTTCATTATCTTAACATATCATTTATATGAATTTTACTCTAGCCAGAAAACCTCCATGGTAAGACTTGGTACCAGGCTTCATTTTTAACCAGTTTTATCAGGCCCAATTTTCATAGCTTGGTGGTTATTATAAGAGCAGGTTATTAACTGTTTGACCTGCCCTTAACTAGACCTGAGTCCTTTTGCAAGTTTGAAAACTTAGTTTGAAAACTGCTTAAAGCCGCCTCATTTTCTCTATCTGAAAAAAAGACTTAATAGAGAAGTACTTATCTTAGAGGGGTTTTGTGAAGACATAGTATGCATACTATTATGACGCAGTGCCTGGTTCACAGGAAGAGCTGCAGCGGTAGTGCTGGCAAGAGCAGCGTGCCTAGAGTTGGAAAAGGAAGGATATGGCCAGGCGTGTTGTGAGTTGGCCGGTACTTGTGATCATCTTCTTAATCCTGAGAGTTTACATGACTTGCACATATCCTTTTGACAGGACATTGGAAGAAAAACAGATACAGTGGTTGGAAGAAAAGCATAAGCTCCATGAACGTATCACAGACAGAGAAGAAAAGTATAATCAGGCCAAAGAGAAACTGCAACGAGCTGCAACTGCCCAGAAAAAGGCAAGAGATTCTTATCAAAATGATTTCTATAGAGTGAAACATATTTTAGGGGAATAAAAAAATGTAAGTGGAGCTAAGAGTTTCGTGACATGTTTAATTTGATATGTAAGCATTGTGTTTTACTGTGATGTTGCAGAAGTAAGTTGGGAAAATCCAAGCCATCCAGTAGGTTAATTTGTACGTTTTGTTTAGAGTAGACACACACTGATGCAGAGAGATGGTATTTTTCAGAGTAATTTGAAGTTTCCAGGCAAACCTACACACGTCTTAGCTGGCTGATTCTTCAGTTATGTCATAGTGTGGCTAGGCCTATGTTGAGTTTGCCTAAAATCTGCAATATTGTTTTTGTAGTGCAAAGGCCCTTTTGTTTCCAGCTCAAATGCAGGAGCAAGTGTCTCCTTGCTGCAGCAGTAAGACCTGGGGCTCTCCCTGGTTTCTGAAAGGGCCATGATAGTTTCCACCTTGGTCTTGTCCAAGTTGTGCCCCTGCGGGGTACTTTTCTCTATGACCTAAAGGCTTTGTTTTCTTAGAAACAGTCCTGTGCATCATGGAAATTGTGTGGCCAAATGATTCATTGAAGTCAGTGGTTTGCACTGTTTTTTTTTTTTTTAGCTTCAACAAACTCAGCAACGTAGTAGGTCCTATCAGAAACAGTGATTCTTGTGGTAGTGATTCAGCAGTTCTTTTCACAGAATTAGAGCGCAGGGAGGGGTGTGGGAGTGTGTCAGCTGGCCATGCCTCTGCTGAGCTCCATTCTTATGGATCTGGTTCTGAGGAGGAGAAAGGATCTGAGATGACAGGGAGCTAGCTGCTCCAAGGGATAGGCCCTGGTACCTTAGGATCTGTACGTTTATGTTCGCATAGGAAAAAATAACTCTAGATCATTCAGGTATACTTAGTTTGGAAGCTAAGGACACTGTTCCTAGATGTCATTTTATGTTATTGGATTTAACCAGCAAATGTGACTGACAGCGACAGCATGAGTAGTCTGAAAGGCATTATGCTGTGCTCTCCTGGCATATATTACTTTTCTCATAATGCCAAGACTAACATAATATTGAGATTAGAAAAACAATACTTGCTATGTGGAATCCCCATGCTTTATGCTCATATATAAGCACGTACTTGTTTTTTTCCTGTACACGTCACTTTCTTTCTGTCCATACACATGCTAGAAAGTGTGGGTGTGCATGGAATTTCAGTGAATGCTCTGTGTGTGTGATGGACGATCCTACTTATGCTCCCTTGCACTGTGCTCGAAGCCTAGAAGCATGGGAAGCCAATTTGAGACAGAAATTACAAGAAATTGTGAGAGCTGATTTTTATCTTCCACAGATAAACTTTTACGTTAATTTTTTTTATTTTAAGGAGAAAAAGAAAACAATAACAACAATGAAGACAAAAAACAAAACAATACAAAAACAGTGAAAACAATACAGGATTGTGAAACAAGATGATAGGAATTAACAATGGCTGTTATGTTAACGTTGAGATTTTAGAGATAATTATCTTAGAGATTAGATCCTAATTATCAAGGTTAGTTTGGGTTGACTTCTTTTGGAGCAAAAGTGACATCCAGTGGTGAGAGAGATTATCAGCTAATCATAGGTAACCCAGACCTGGGAGAGGAGGTGATATTTAAAAAACCTACAAAGTAACATTTTATCAGTATTGTGACATAGCATGAATGTTTTACTATGAGAATTTACCACATGATGCATAAAAACATGGTAAATATTAATTTCACTTTAAAAGTATGGATTATTATTTAAGTCATGGGAAATTATTAACTTCAATTTAGTGAATAACAATGATCCAATACCCCATATAGGGCGCTGCACCAAGACCTTACAGTTTTAGATCAGTGAAAGTGGAAAAACACTGTATGCGACATAGAAATATTATTAGAAAGTATACAAGTATGTATAATTTCAGGACTGGAAGGGACCTTACCATTGAAATAGCTTTTATGGATTAGGAAACTGTAGTGTATGTACCCAAGATCATTTAACTAGTAAGGATCAGAACCTTCACTAAAATCCTCATCTTTCTACTTTCACTCCAATCTTCTTTCCACTGCACTGTTACTGTTTAATTTCCCACTTTCGTTGATTTTAGGTATTTTATTACTTTTTTCTTTATTATAGCCGTGGCCCTGCAAGTCTTATTTCTTGTAGGAGAATAATCACTATAAATTAACTCATACCTTTTCCCACTTGAGTTAAAGATCATGCTGTAGTACAATGATTTCTCTTTAAGATTACATAAATAGAATTCATAAGTATATAACAGACATTTTTGGCTCTTTATTTAAATGACAAAAGTCATAACTGTCTTACACAGTAAGACTTAAAACATCACAAAATAGAAACCGTAGAGCAGAAATGATAACTCTTTCCTGTGAACAGTTCTTATAACTTGAGAGTTAGCCACTTAATGTTCCTGCCTCCCACCCCCAGGCTAGGTGAGTGCACTTAGAGCTTCACGCTCCTTTACACAAGGCTCCTGTCATTTCTGTAAGTATCTTCAGAAGGGGTCTGTGGTGTAGAAGATATTTTGTTGTATTGCTTGGTCTGAAGGGCTTGCCTGGGGGTTCCGGGTTGGGATGCCCATCTGTGGTGGACGACTTCTCCTTACTTCTCCTTCTCCATCCCCATTGTTAAAAGGTGAGTAGGAGAGAGCGCAAGGGTTGTTTCTCCTTGCGAGGCACTTGAAATGACAACTTGTTATTTTATTCTAAGATACACTTTTCTGAAATATCTCTTGGTCAGATACTGTTGTATTTTCAAAAAAGAGTTGAACCATAATCTTGAAGTTGCAAAATACCTTATTGAATATATTATGTGGCCAGTAGTGTGCCAGACACTGGGGAGAAAATAGAAGCCATCATTATTCCCTGTCTGTGATGACCATAATCTAGTTGGAGACATAAGGTAATGTACAAAAAATACCTAAAGACATAATAAGAATCACCGTGCACCAAAAAAAAAAAAAAAAAAAAAAAAAGAAAGGAAAGGAAAAAGTGCCTAGCATGATGGTGCACTCCTGTAATCCCAGCTCATGGGAGGCTGTGGTAGGAGGATCGCCTGAGTTCAAGGCCAGCGTAGGCTATAAAGTGTGAGTTCAAGGCCAGTCTGAACTGCAGAGCAAGACTCTATCTCAAACAAAACCTTGGAGACGGAGACCACCAGATAGGAAGTCGATATAGTAAACACAGAATGAGGTAAAAAGCCTAGATTTGGGCTTGGAGTATTGGAATGCAAGTGAAGCATAATTCCTAGAGGCATTCTGAAGGGAAAAAAACTACAGAAGATATTCTGGGTAGACACACACTGAGTAGAATGTGGGTGTGTGTGGTGTGTGTGGTGTGTGTGGTGTGTGTGTGTGTGTGGTGTGTGTGTGTGTGTGTGGCCTCAGCTATTCAGGAGGCTGAGGCAGGAGGATCCCTTGAACCCAGGAGTTTGGAGCAAGCCTAGGCAACATAGCAAAACTGTTTCAAACAAGCAAGCAAGCAAATAAACAAACCAAGAACACAATATATTGGTAAATAAGAAAGAGATGAGTATATTTGTCAGCTGAGGAGTGGAAAGAGTAGGTTTGACTAAACACATGTGAGATAAAATGATGGTTGTATATCCATGTAGATATGTAGTGGACTTCTAAGTAAAGCTTAGATAAATGGAATGAAAGGCATCAAGATGAGAAGTCAAAACAGAGATACATAAAACGAAATGAGATGAAGAATATAGGACAGAGTTGCATGGGGAAGAGGGTAGTCATAGAGGTCAAAGCTACAGAGCAGTATTATGAAGCCAAAGGAAAGGAAGGTATCAGAAATAAATGGTCATTAAACGCGGTTATTGAAAGGACTTAATTGGATTTGGCAGCAAAAGGGGGAAATGCAGCTTTGATTTTTATATCCATATTTTCAATTGTTCTATTATTCATTTGTGTCAGGTGCTTATAATACTAAGGTATCCATTTGGCGATCCTGTAATTGAATTGGACTGCTAATGTGGAAATGAAAATCATCCCTTTCAACGAGTTTTCTCTCTGCGCTTGGCATTTCTTTTAGTAGAAGTCATTCTTTGGTCACTTGGGCTCCATGTCTTGTGCTCATCCTGGGGGCTGCCTTTTCTCCAGACCTAGTTAGTTGTTGTATTCATTTCCTAGGACTCAGATACCAAAACTGTATGGGTTAAAACAACAGAAGTTTACTTTCTCACAGTTCTGGAGCCTGGAGATCTAAAATCCCCATGGCACCTGGCTCTGCTCCCTCGTGTGCTCTGGGGGAGGACCTTTTCCATGCACGTCTCCAAGCTTCTGGTGGCAGGATTCAGGGTTCGTGGCGATCAGCCAGCCTCTGCCTCTGTCTTTACATGGTCTTTTCTCTATTTGTCTGCACCTCTGTGTCCGGATTTCCCTCTTACGTGAGGACACTGGTTAGTCACACTGGATTTAGGGCCTACCATAGCTTGGAACAAGCTCATCTTAACTCAATTATATTTGCAAAGACCTTCTTTCCAAATAAGGTCACTCTGGAGTGTTTTCCAACACACACAACCAGTTTTCAATTTTCTGGACACCAACTGTGTGTTCAGCATTCAATCCCAAAACTCTCTACCAAAATTACAGTCAGATCTCACAATTTGTAGGGCTTAGTTCCACAAGACTGCTTTCCCTCAGATGCTAAGTATAAATCCAAGCCACCCAACTGGCTATGCATTAGTTTCCATGATCCCCTCCTCCTATGTGATAATTTCCTAGGTTAGCTCATAGAACTCAATAAAACACCTATGTCTACCATTTATTATAAAGGCTACAACTCAAGAGCAACTAAGTAGAAGAGATGTATAGGGGAAGGCATGGGGTGTGGCAGCTGTGTGTCAGTCCTGTGTTTTCTCGGGATGGGCCATTCACCCAGCAGGTCGGTGTGTTCATCAATACAGAAGCTCCCCAGACTGAATTTCATTGTTCAAGAGCTACAGAGCTCAGTCTCCAGCCATCCTGCCCTCCCTGGAGGCTGGGAGAGTGGAACTTAAAGTATCCACTCTTTAATCACTTGGTCTTCCATCCTGAGGGTATCACTTCATTAGTGTTAAACTGAGATGTGATTTAAAGGAACTTTCGGTATGAATTACAAAAAACACTCATTGCTTAGGTAATTTCCTGCGGTTTTAGGAGCACTGTACAAGTAAGGGGATCAAGGCCAAATATGTTATTTATACCTCTAAAGTTACATCCTAAAGTTCTGGGTAGACCTGAATTGTGGGGAGATGCTATTCAAACTGGTGTATGGGTGGTTCCTTTACAATGTTTCTTGAATTTCCTTTATCCTTTCTCTTTTTATTTCTGTAGCTAATATCCTTGCTTAACAACCTTTACTGTAAGGTTGTTCTATATTCAGCCAATCAAGTTTATGAGTACCTGTTACCTAGTAGGTACTCATTCCTGGAATACAGAAGTAAACAGATCCTGTACTGAGGGGATGTCTTGGTTACTTTTCGCTCGTTGCTGAGACAAAATACCTGATGCCCAGAATTAAGGAAGGAAAAGTTTATTTAGTTTATAGTTCATGGAGGTTTCAGTCCTTACTTGGCTGGCTCCAAGGCAGGGTGGCACATGGTACTGAGCAGCTGTTAATGGCGGTGCAGCAAGAGCAAAAGGGAGGAATGGTGAATGGCGGCAAGCAGCCTCCCTCCCTCCCTTACTTGCGCAAACTATCCGCCCCAGGGCGGGTGCAGCACTCACACCCATAATCCCAGCATTGGATCATGGATCAATCATAAACTCTAAAAGCCCACCCCATGACTGCATGAGGCTTTGGGGGGGACAGCCAGACACAAACTATAGCAGGGGGTTACACTGTAGTGGGTGGGAGACATAAATACACTAGTATTGTCATGTGGAGATGCATGCAAGAAAATTACGCAAGGGTAGAGGGTGTTATTCTATGTAAGTGGTCAGGCAAAGCTTCCTTGATAAGGTAACACTGAGTAGAGATTGGAAGGCAAAGGGGAGATTCCACGTTGCTACATAAAGAAAAGTGTTCCAGACAGAGAATAGCAAGCTCAGTGTGGCCTTAGTATGTGAAGGAGGCACAGAGGAGGAGGATGGAGAGAGAGGCCAAGTGATTCAGAGTCTCTTCATTGCTGTTGTTCTTGCTTTTCTTCCTATTAATGGAGACTGAACCCAAAGCCTTTGCACTGAGCTATATCGCCAGCCCTTTTTCATTTTATTTTGAGAAAGGGTTTCACTGAATCACTAAATTGTTGAGGCTGGGTTCAAATTTGTGATCCTCATGCCTCAGCCTTTGAGAGTGCTTTAGTTTTTATTCTGAATGAGATAGGAACACTAGATTTTTGAATTAAGAAATGATGTAATCTGAATTAGATGTTAGAAGAATCTCTGGCTGAGGGACAGAGAACTCAGGACAACACTTTTTAGTCATCCAAATTAGAGAGTATGTCAACTTGGATTAGGTGTCCAGTGGTAGAGTCTCAGTGGTTACAGTGTGTGTGTGTATGACAGGGTCTTGCTATGTAGTTCAGGCTAGCTTTGAATTCACTATGTAGCCCAGGCTGGCCTCAAGCTTGTGATGATCCTCCTGCCTCAGCCTTCCAGCTGGTGGGAGGGATTACAGGCACGTGCCACCACACCCAGCTGCAGTCTGTATATATCTTAAAGGTAGAAGTTTGCAGTAGTTGTAGGATGTGAAAGAGCGATAAAGCTAAGAAAATGAAATAAATTGCCATTTACCGTTGTGAGATAGATTAGGAAAGGAACAGGTGTGGGGTTATGTAAAGAGTCTAATATTTTAAGGTGCCGCAGTTGCTTGGGTAGAAGTCCATGTGTTAAAGGTCCAGCTCCCAAGGTGTTCACACTGGGAGGTGCTGTGGGCCCCAGGGGAAGGTCTGTGGCCACTGCACGGGATTGTAGGAGTCCTGTCTCAAAGCTTCTTTCTGCTTTCTGGGGCTCCTACTGTGATGGGTCATCCATCCCAGAGGCCCAGAGCAGTGGGATTGCCTAGTCTTGGACCAGAACCTCCAGAAGTATAACCACAATGACTGTTTTCTTTTTGTCAGATTATTGCCTTATGTAGTTAACTAATAGAGATGGTCAACGATACATGGAGGCAGGTGCACCTATAATCTCAGTATTTGGGAGGCTGAAGCAAGAGGATTGCTGTGAGTTTGAGGCCAGTGACAGCTACATAGTGAAACCCTATCTCAAAGAAGAAAAAAAAAAAAGAAAAGAAAAACGGATGTGTGAATATGAAGTTCAGGGGAGAGGAGTAGGCTAGTCATGAAGAACTGGGAATTATCAGCATATAATGGTATTTAAGGCAATGGGATTAGATGAGAAGAGAACAAACCTGAGGATTAAGCATTAAGAAATGCCAAGGCTAGAAGTTGAGAAGGAAGAGACTGAGAGGTAGTGGCCAGTAAGGTAGGAGGAGAAACAAGAAAGTACTAGATGCCAAGTGAAAAGAAGATGCCTCACAAGGACCACCTGTGCCAAGTGACATTGCTAGGGAAGACGGTGAGAGAGTACATGAAGACCGGGAGAAGATTTGGCTATTGGCGATCGTTGGCGACTTGGCAAGAGTGGTTTCTGTGGAATGGTAAACAGATAAGCTTGACTGAGGTGGAATGAAGGGGAACTAGTCATACGGGAAAAGTTGCAGAGTTTGGCATAGGAGTTTTGCTGTGAGGAAGAATAGAAAAATGAGGTTAGTAGCTAGGGAAGGTGGTGGTATCAAAAAGTTTTAAGAAGTAGAAAATTATAGAATAGTTTAGTAGCATGGAGAAAACTGATGATGGAGGAGAAGGAGGGGACAGTTGGAGGAGTCATATGTGAGATTCAGTTCAGAGGTGGAAGGGATAGTGTCTGCGTGGTCGGGTACGGAAAAATATCATAAGGTGGGTGGCTCATGCACAACAGAACGCAGTTGTGGGGGCTGGGAGGTTCAAGATCAGCACATTGGCAGATTCTGAGTCTGGTGAGGACCCACACTCTGGTTCATAGACGGTGGCTTCTAGCCATGGTCTCACATGACAAAAGAGGCAACAGTTCCCTTGGGCCTGTTTTTTAAGAACAGTACAGTAAATCCATGATTGCGGGTTCTGCCTTCATGACTTAATCATTTTCCCCAAACACTATGTCTTTATACTACCTTCTTGGGGGCTAGGATTTTAAAATATGAGCTATGGAGGGACATATTCAGACAATACAGAATGGTATACCTGTTATAACTGGAAAAAAGCCAAAGTACATGATTATAAAATTTGGGTAAATTGAGAGATGGTAGAGATGTGAGGGAACTCTCTACAGATTGTTATATTATTTTCTTAGTGCAAAAAACAGGGTCATCATCCTAGAGATCGAAGTTTGGAAGGATTAGAAATTTGAGGAAAGGCAAGAAGATAGTAGAGAATAATATAGGAGTTTGAGAGTGCTCAGGGAAATTTAGTAGGGTTGCCAGGGAACACTATAGGCTGTTTGAAGTTGGTGGATAATTTAAGGTGGGACTAGTCAGCACAGCGTGTGTGTGTGTCCAGGCATGCAGATTGTATGAGAGTTACATTTACACAGGGTTGTAGTTTGCCAGGCACATTTGAACAACTAGAGTTGGGTCAAGGGTGTCTGGGAGAAAACATGATGATGATGACAGATATTCACTGAGTCAACCAACCAACCAACCAACCAACCATACATTATTTTAGCTGTATTCTAGCTCAATTCCTATCAAAAAGTAGGTGTTTAGTAAATAGTGATTTGCTGTTATCAGCAGTGATGGATGCTAACACTACTGTCATGACTGTGTCCTTAGGAAGTTAATTTCCACATTTGACTCTGAGTCCGTCCTGTATGCTGTTAATATGATGCCATATTAATCTTCTTACAGCACTGCTTTTTGGTCACTGATCCTCTCTGGAGAGCTTTCAGGTGAATCCAAATCCCCATGCAATTATAAAATAATAAAGTCTTAATTCTTGTTTTGTCCTCTCTAGAATGGCGTCTCTCACAATTTTGTACTTATGGACTAGAATTTCCTATAGGAGTCCCTGTATTTTTACCTGTAGTTAATACATGGCCCAGTTACGTGTACATTTTCTCATCCTACCCCTTTTCTCCCTCCTTATCCCTCTTTTTCCCTTTCCCTCTCCATCTCTTTCTCCCTCTCTCCCTGTTTCTCCCTCTCCTATCGCTCAAGTGTGTGTGTGTGTGTGTGTGTATGAAAAATACTCTTTAAAATATGTATATGTGTTATTTAAGATAACATGTTTAATTAAGATTTGTTCATGATGAGGTGTAATTTTTTATATTTTGCTATAATTTATATGACCAATGCAACTATATCTTAGTATGTGATCATACAATAATGAAGTGTTACGCATATCTCTGTTTAAAATATGTGCTATTAGTTGAACTAAAATACCTAAAAGAAGCATATGCTTTTGTAAGGACAGAGTAAGAAATATGTGGACCAGCTCTCCCTGTGTGTCATGGTTTAAATATCTGTCCCTCCCAAATCTGTGTGATAAAATTCTAAACCCCTAGGTGATGACGGTAGGAGGTGGCTCTTTTGGGATGGGTAGGTCACCGGGACAGAGCCCTCACGAGTGGGTTTAGTGCCCTTATAAAAGAAGCCCTAGAGAGCTGCTATGCCCATTTACCACATGAGGGCCCAGTAGAAGGAAGCAAGGAACTGGTCCCATCAGGTGCCACTAACACTGATCTTGGACTTCCCAGACTCTGGAACCATGAGACATAAATTTTGATTGTTTATGTTAGCTAAGCCCTAAGGTCTTTTGTTATAGCAGCTCAACTGGGCTAAAACACCATGACAACTAGACTGGCTAGAAAAAAATATTTTAAAAAATATCTTCAGTAAGCTAACAAAGCATTAGAGCCTTAGGGGACCTAGCTTCTGAGAGTTAGGAGACCTAGAGAGGAACATGGCCCTTGTGGTTGCTTTTCCTTTAGGGGAAATTGCTAATTCCAAAAGGCTAAGACGCTGAGCAAACTTTGATCACCTCAATGGGTATGAGAAACAAAAGTCAGAGTTCAAAATCTGCCACATAGCAGGAGGTCAGGTAAATCCACTAGTGCTTTGGGTTGGGACCTTAAGGTGATTCACCTTTGTCTTGGGTGAACTAAAACTAGGCTGGCTCCTGCAAGTCCTGAAGCATAGCTTCAGATAATCTCACTCCTGCTCACTGGATTAAACTTACTCATGTTGCTAGTATTCCTACTTGCCTGCTAGAAATAGATACAAATCTATTTTAAGGGAAAATAACATTGTAGGCTTGAAATTATTTCTTTAATTTTTTTATGAAATGCTCAGCTGTACATAAAATGTAAAGATAACACTATAGGTTCTCTAGAATGGCTCAGTCCAAAACACTTGATAGCACCACTTACTGGTAAGAACAGAGAACAGTAGGAAGTCTAATTCATTTCTGGTAGGAATGCAGAATGGTACTGCTACTGTGGAAGACACTGCAGACCTTTCTTACAAAGCTAGATATAGTCTTATCATGTGATCCAGCACTCATGTTCCAGTCATGTATTTACTCATGTGTTTGCTCAGATGACTTGAAAACCCAACATAAGCGTTTATAGCAGCTTCTTGCCAACACTTGGAAACAACCAAGATGTCTGTTAGTAGATGTATGGATAAAATTGTGGCACATCCATACATACAGTGTAATATTACTCAGCAAGAAAAAGAAATGAGCCAGCAATTCACACGAAGACATGGAAGAACCTTAAATGTGTATTGGTAAATGAAAGAAGCCACTCTAAAACAGCTGCATACTATGGTGCCAGCTATATGACATTCTGAATAAGGCAAAACTGTGGAAATAGTGAAAAGATCAGTGCTAGCTAGGGATGAGGGGTACAGGGAAGCATGAGTAGGTAAAGCATAGGGAATATTGATGACAGTGAAGTTATTGTGTCTGATACTGTAATGGTATACATACGACATTATGTGTTTGGCATAATCCATGGAAGTGTACAACACAAAAAGAACACTGATTTTCGACTATAGACTTTAGTTAATAATAGCGTATCAGTATTAACAATTTTTGTGTCAGAACAACGACAGGTGTTATTAGTAATGGAAACTGGATGGTGGAGGCAACAGATGGGAATTCTTTACTTTCTGTTCAGTTTTTCTGTAAATTTAAAACTGCTCTAAGAAATATATTGTATTAATTTAAAAGATACAAAAATAGGCCCATAATGAAATAATACAATATAAAAAGCAAGAAGAATAACCCATATAAAGAGACTTCCAAAGGGGGTCCCAAAAATAGGGTAACCAAATACAGGTTTTAAAATGAACATATTTCATATGCTCAGAAGTAGAAGCTTGAAAATTTCACCAAACAACTGGAAAGGGTTTAAAAAGCTTAGAACTAAAAACTCATTAACTAAATTATTAAATCAGTGGATAGATTTGACAACAGATCATCAGCGTCTTCAAGATAATAAACAGAAATCATTGAAACAGGCAGGAAATGTGGAAAATTGAAAATGCTAAGGGCTGGTTTTTGAAGATTGATAAAACCGATAAAGGCTTAGCAAGACTGATTCTTCTTCAACAATTTGAAGATTAGATTAGATAAAGCAAGTGAATGATACCATTAATGAAAAAGGGGATATCACTATATATCTTATAGACAGTAAAATAAAGAGGATATTAAAAATGATTGTCTTATTTATTTGCTTTTTAAATTAAATGAATACATTCCTTGAAGAACATTGTAAAACGAATGCAAGAAGAATTAGGAATTTGAAGAGCCTTCTATTAAAGAAATGGAATCCTTAATTAAAAACCTTCCTCAAAGAAAATGCCTCATTTGGCTTGACTGGTAAATTCTTCCAAATACTTAAGGAAGAAATAATACCAATCTTAACACAAACTCTCTCAGAAAATAGAAAACTAGGAAAAACATCCCCATTTATTTTATGAGGCTTGAACCTGATGCAATCATTGTAAGAAAAATTACATCATAAACAGATGTAAAAATAATAAATACTAGCAGGCTGAATCTACTGATACATTAAAATGGTAATATGAGCATGTAGGCTTAATTCTAGGAATAAAAGTAGCTTAACATGCAAACCTGATGAGTATAATTCAGCACTAAAAGAACAAAGAAATGAACCGACCAGGCGTGGTGGTGCATACGTATAATCCCAGCACCCAGCAAAGCCAAGGCAGGAGGGTTACAAGTTTACTAGCCTGGGCAACTTAATGGGACCCAGTCTCAAAGTAACAAATTACAAAAGGGGTTAGGGACATAGCTCAGTACTAAGGCCTTCAGTTCAATTGTCAGTAGAGGGGACACATACCCTATTTTGATTATTTAAATAGATGCAGATAGCTTGACAAAATTCAATACTTTTGTCATTTAAAAAAAGAAATAGATCAAATTAGAAATAGGAAATTTTCAGTCTGCTAAGTGGTATCTATAAAAATCCTACAGTTCACATACGATTAAATATTGAATGACTTCTTCCATTCACCTAAGTTCAAGAATAAGGCAAGTAGGTCCAGGGACACCATTTGCTCACTATTTTATTTTGGCTCTGGTTAGTGTAATGAATCAAGAAAAAGAAGTGGATATAATTGGAGAGGAAGTAAAATTGTATTCACAGATGACATAAATGTATGTGCATAAAATATAAGCCAGTCTATAAAGTATTAAAATATGTGAAATTTTAAAGTTGCTGGATACAAAGTTAAGTAACAATTATGTTATTGTTATGCACATAACAATTACAAAATAAAATATTTAAATGCCATTTACAATAACATAAAAGGCAAAATACTGGGAATAAATTTAATGAAAGATGTGTAAGACTTCTACATTTAAAAATAGAAATATGCTTAGAAAAATTTAAGAATGCTTAAAGTAGAAACCTAACATGCTCATGATTTAGAAGATTCACTGTTATTATTAAGATGTCAGTTTTCCCCAAATTGATCTGTAAATTGAATACAGTTTTAATCAAAATCTCTCAGCAGGTTCTTTGTGGAAATTAGGAAGCAGATCTTAAAATTTATATTAGAATAGAAAGATGTAGAATAATTAAGGCAGTCTTGAAGAACAGAAAAGCCAGAGAACTTACACTAATGGATACTAATGCTTATTACAATCTGTAGTAATTCAAACTGTGGCATCAGCATAAGGGTAGATATAGTCAAATGGAACGGAATAGTCTACAAATAGACCAAAACATATATGGACTCTTGTCCATAGAAAAGTACCACTGCAGTGCATTTCAATAAAGTAAGGTTAATCTTTTAAGTACAGTATACTATATCAGTGGATTATCTTTAACTCAGACTTACAACAGGTAAAAATGAATCTAAAGGTCTAAGGGTCAAAGGCAAAAAGAAAGCTTTTAGGAGAAATGTTAAAAGAAAATCTTAGGAATTTGGAGTAAGTAAAGATTTGTTAAAACTGAACACAAAAAATACTAGCTACAAATGATTGATAATTTTATTAAAACAAAGCTTTCCATCAAAATGCTATTATATTCTGGGACTAGGTAAGTCTACGTGAATCTACAAAAGACTTTTTTTTTTTTGGTGTGGTGCTGGGGTTTGAACCCAGGGCCTTGTGAATGCTAGACAGGGCTCTACCACTGAGCCACATTCCCAGGCCAAAGGACTCATATTGTACATTTATAAGGAACTCTTACAAATCAGTAAGAAACTGGTTACTCAAAACAGTTTTCTTTTTCAAAACAGTGAGCAAAAGACTATGATACGCACATCACCAAAAAGGGTACACAGATGACCAGTGTACATGAGGTACTCAACATCTTTAGCTATAAAAAAAATACCAATCAAAACTACAATGAGATACTACTACCACAGTCCACCAGACTAGGTCAAACTTAAAAGACTGACCTTACCATGTATTGGCAAGGATGTAAAACAACTAGAACTTTTATTGATGGTGGGCATGTAGTTGGTATAATAAGTTAACTGATTATTTACATACTAAAGCAAGAATATTTGATAATCTTCACCTTAGGTGTATATATACTTTGTAAAATGAGAACCATATATCCATCAAAAATGTGTTCAGGAATGTTCCTAAGAACTTTACATCTCAAAGTGGAAATAGTTCAACAGAAGAGCAGATAAATGTGGTACATTTGCATAATGGATGACAATGAAAATATTGTGATATGCAATAACATGGCTTAATTGTATAGGTAAAATGTTGAGAAAAAATCCCTATGCAAAATATATGCTATATGATTTATATATGGGTAGGTGGATATATAGGTGGGTGTTAATGACCTATGCATACGTAAATACTTGTGGTCATACAGATCAGAAGAGTGGTTCCTTTGCCAGGGTAGACAGGAAGAGAATGAGGAGACCCTTGGGTGCTGGTAGGTGTGGAGCAATGGGGTCAGTGAGAAGAAGTGATACTTGTAATACTTCCAACTAGGAGTACCCCTCAGTAGTGAATTAGTAGTGAAGTGGGTGAATAGAATAAACTATGTAACAGGCATAAGGGGACTAAAGTATGTGGCAATGAATGAACTACACCTATAAGTAGTAACATGAATAAATCTCACAAACATAATGTTAAGTGAAGAAAAAAGAAATTTATAAAAGAATGTTTCTATGACTCCATTCATATGAAGTTTTAAAAATAGAAAATCTAAACTGTAACACTGGAAATAAATTAGTTGATTGCCTCTCAGGGATGGGGGTGCTAATGATCGAGGGAAAGGGAGGGGCCCTTCTGGTCCTGGCGATGGTCTTGACCTGTGAGGTAATCACACCAGCTTTTCCTTTGTGATTTTTCATGGAGGTTTATGTGTACATTCTCTGCGTTTTCTATAAACTTGTTATACTTTAATAAAAAATTATAAAACAAATATTTAAAAGTTGTAAGCATGCTTTTAACTGTGAACGTTATTTCAGTTCTTTTAAACACGTATTTTCTGGGAGGATGAAGAGCTAATGATTCCTTTGCAGTTGACAGTCTCGTTAGTAAAATTTGGCTTCTTCCCTCCTTTTAGATTTTTACTTGCAGCAATTTAGTTGTTGATACCAGTTTTCTGATTTGGCACGCGTAACAGTTCTGTCACACTGAGGGCAGGAGGCAGACCTGGGCTTCGTTACCTTCGCAGTTTAGTAAGAGCCATCTGTGCTCAGCTTTCTCTCTAGTGGCCACTGAAAACATTCACCTCTGAGAAACCATTCACTCTACAGTTTTGTTTGAGTAGGGGATTGTGCACTAACGTACTTGATTATGTTACTCATCTTTCTAGAGAAAATCTCTTCATGAAAACAAACTGAAGAGACTACAGGAAAAAGTAGAAGTCCTGGAGGCAAAGAAAGAAGAACTAGAAACAGAGAATCAGGTGCTAAATAGGTAATGTGCTGTGTGTGTACACCGTGGTTACTTTGATACCCTGGAACTTGTTGCTGAGTACACTGTGTTTTATGTTTTATTTAAAATATATATTTAAGAGATTTCTAAAACTATTTGATAACCCCCCGATGCATTGTCTTTTACTTTTGTCCTTCTAACTGAATGTTCCTATACTGCAAAGGGTCTGTCACAAGGCAGGTGTTTGCATTATGGTTGGGATTGACAAGAAGTGATTAGTCACTGGCTTTGCTATCTAGGAGTGGTGTGAGCTCTTGATGCTAACATTAAAAAAAAAAAAAAGACACTTGTGGCTATTGTGTAATTCTGAAAATTGTGGCCACAAGTTTGAATCTAAATTAGTTTCCAGCTGTGGAAAACTATGATTGAGCTATAGCTTCTAGTTTTGTAGGCATATCTAAGCACCAGCATTGTTTGAGCGGAGTTGTTTGTAGTAGCATTGTATGACCCATTTGATTCAAGTTAATAACATCTTTTTAAATTCAGCTAGATGGTGGTAGACTTCTATATTTAATCAACTATTAGACTTTTCTATAATGGAAATTGCCAGTAGTATCACAAAGTAATGCTTTATGATATGCCCTGGTATTGGTTGTAATTCTTACCAAAATGTGAATTTTTTTTTTTTTTTTTTTTTTAAGAACACTCAAAAGGTTTCTAGACCGGGATTGTTGCCAACTTTATAATAGGCTGTCTGAAAGTAGAAAGCTACCAATTTCATTGTAAAACCAAATTCAACTTACTATTTCTTCTAGTAATGTTGCAGTCATTGATTTGAGATTGGGTAGTTGTGGCACAGGTCATCTAGGACTTTGGATGGCTCTGAAACTATGTTTGATTACTGGTATAATTGATGTTCAGGAATCATCTTCAAAAAATATCTGTGAAGGCCTAAGAAGTTAGATTTTTCTTTTACCTTTGTCGTTTTTTTCTTACAGTGAGTCGCTTCATACACTTTGTGGTTATCTACTATCTGATCTTGGAAACAACAAATGTTTGTCCTCCTCAACATAGTCAGGATAACACTGACAGAGGGGCAGAGGTTTTTCCATACGCCAAGCAATCAGTTCTCCAGTGGACACTGGCTGGGTGTCCCATAACTCCATTCAGAGCCTGTCTACCTAGGCATAATGTCAGACTCCACAGGGTTGAGGCCTCAGTTCTGCAAGACTGCCCCATGTCTGGTGCTGCTCACAGCCCCAGAGTGGGACCTGTGTTTCTGACTGACAGCTGTAAATAGGGCTTCCTGTGACCCTCTGTTAGGGTTCAGTTAATTTGCTGGAGCAGCTCACAGAACTCAGGGAAATGCTTTACACAAGTTTATTACAAAGAGTATCATGGAGGATACAGATGAATGACCAATGGAAGGGATGCAGGGGAAATGGTATGGAGCTTCCGTGCCTCGTGCACGTCTGTCACCCTCCAGGGACCTCCATGTGTTCAGTAACCCATGAGCTCCCCCATGCTGTCCTCTTGGGGTTTTATGGCAGCTTCCTTTCATAAGCAGAATTGAACCTTAAGCTTTTCTCCCCTCCCCAGAGCTGGAGGTGGAGTGTGGCTGAAAGTGCCAACTCCCTAATCATGTCGTGGGCTTTCTGGTGACCTGACCTCATTCTGCAGCTTTCCAGGGTCCCTCAGCTACCAGTCATCACATTACCGTAAAAAAGGATGTTCTTTTCCACTCCTGGAATCACATGGTTTCAGGAGCTGCCTGGGAACCAGGGGCAGAGACCAAATACCTGTATTTTTATTATATCACAATATCATACTTGCATTTCAAAAATGAGATTAAACTACACAAAATTCTATATATGACCATATTTCACCTAGAAAAATTGCAGTTTCATACAGCTCATCTAGCATTTTCTTTATTCTTGTGAAGTTGGACATGGTGGCCCATGCCTGTAATCTCAGCACTTGGAAGGCTGACGCAGGACAATCACAAGTTCGAGGCCAACCTGGACCACATAATGAGCTCAAGGATAGTCTGAGCTACATCGCGAATCCCTGTCTCAAGAAAGAAAAAATTGTGAATCAGGAAGCATGTAACTCTTAAAAGGACATACTCTTTTTTCTCTTTTAAGACAAAATGTTCCATTTGAAGAATATACAAGGCTTCAGAAAAGACTAAAGGACATACAGAGAAGACACAATGAATTTCGAAGTCTAATTTTAGTTCCTAACATACCTCCGACAGCATCTATGAATCCTGTGAGCTTTCAGTCATCAGCCATGGTCCCAGGCATGGAACTGTGCTTCCCTCCTCATGTGCAGGTATGAGCATTTATTTTAGGAAAAAACAGTCAAACATTTCATTGAAATAGAGAGTTTAAAACCCAAATTGTCGATGTGATCTTAGCCACAAAAATAGCATACCCACTTCAAGGTAACCTTACCTTCTTTTGAGGACCATAAAAATTTGCTGAGAAGTAGATCTGAATTTGTTCCGTCTTTTAGTGGTGGTGCTGGGAGTAAAATATACTACTGGGCAATAGATAAGGAAGTTTTAACGCGGTTTTGAGTAAGCTAGACTTTGTAAAACTTGTACTATTGCTAAGCATTTACTACTGCAGCGTGATGTTTTGCATCCAGTAGTTTAATACCGATGAAAAATGCTTTGAGGGCAGATACTGTTTTGGCTTATTTGTTTTTTTATGAGGTAAGGTCTTGCTGTGCAGGTCAGGCTGGCCTTGAACTTACTATGTAGCCCTGGCTGGCCTCGAACTCTCAATGATCCTCCTGCCTCAGCCTCCCAAATGCTGGGATTACAGGTGTGCGCCACCACACCCAGTGAGGGCAGGTATTTTTATTTCCAATTCATAGATGAGGAAACTGAGTCAGAAAGTTGAAGTGACTTGCCTAAAGTTGCTTAATAAATGACGAAGTTTTAAACTCGTTTGATTTCCAAACCTAGGCTCTTTATGCTGTATCATGTTCTCAAAATATTAAAGGAATCAAATTGATTGGGTGGTTTTTAGAAGGACTAAACAATTATGTTTTGTAATACTGTAATAAATTGTTAAACTCCAGTCTTGTTTCAAGATTACCATGTAAGTACACTGGAGACCCCTTGTATTTTCTAATGTATTACCTAGTGAATTTCACACCTAGAGAACAGACTGGACTTTGCTTAGGGTCAGAGCCTGTGGCGGGAAAGAAGTGGGACTTCTTAACAGCTCACCCATACTGCTCTGCTTTCGGACTGCTGAAGTGGACCTGACCTCCCTGCAGATTGCTGCAGGCCTGTGTAAGAGAGGAGCCCTCTGGTTTTTCTAACAGTTTCTTTTGCTTTGCTTTCCTACATCGTTTTTAAGGAGGAACAACATCAAAGGGAACTCTCTCTCCTTCGCAAACGACTAGAAGAACTAGAAACAACACAAAGAAGACAGCTAGAGGAACTTGGATCTCCTGGGGAGTGATGTTCTCGCGAAGACGGACAGATCAAAGCAGGCGAAATCTCAGACTCAGTAAAATGTGAAGTTTTACCGTTTGTGGCACCAAGCTGCTTCACTGTGATTTGCCAAAGTCCTTGCGTGTGCCTCAAGAAGAAGGTACCAGCTACGACAAGCGAAGCACTGAAGGAAACAGTTCCACAGATATTTAGAATATGTATTGAGGACCTTTTGAGAATATAAAAAGCAAATTGATACAAGGAACTAATTAGAAAATCAAGTTATAAAATTGACTTTACTTTGAATTTTTTGGCATTTTGCCTGAAATATGTCCGTTGAAAGTTCCTTTTTCCTTACCTTTGAGGTGCTTGACGGTAACAAAGTCAGTAAACACCTGTGGTTTACAGTAAGAGGTATAAACCTGTAGTTTTGGGGGGAAATACGACAATTTAAAAGATGGCATAAAAGAACTTACAAACATTCATTGCAGAAGTCTACCTTTTCAAAAAGCTGTGTGCACATAATTTATTAAAGAGCTTAATAAATATTTTTCTAACTAATATTTGTGTTTAATTTCATTTTGGCCAAGTAATATACTGTATATGCTGCAGTTTAGAAGATTTCACTGATTATGGCTTTTCTTAGTGGAAACTAGTACAACATTAAATGCTGTAGCTGTTTAAAAAAGGGCTATGGATGGAGAAACCCAGCGGGCCCCTCAAGCAGTACTGGTCTTTGTTTTGGATCCACTCAAACGGTGACACTGTTTTTTCTGTGTTCCTACGTGTGCCTTCACTACTTTGTTTTTCACTGCACGCCCTTTGGAGGCTTTTTATGTAACATGTTTTTGAAGAATTCTGCTGCAATAATTTCATGTCAGCCTAGCAAAGCATTCTCCAGAAGACATGATAGTCAGAAGTCCAGGTCCACAGGGGAGGACGGGGATGCAGCTGAGCAGCCGTTGACATCGTTTATCAAGAAACGAGGTTTATGTACTACTACATAATGGGCTGCTTATCCACGCAGCATAGGCAGTGACACCTTGTTTTTGAAAATTAATTTCTATGGCACCACTTAGAATAAAAAACCTATTAGAACTAGGAAATTGGGGAGAACAAAAGACCAACAGTCCACAGTTACATCAAAATGTTTATTTTTGGATATAGACATTTAAAACATTCATCTCCAAGAACAGCTTCAATCAGGTATACAGTAAGAAATAGACTTTAAATCCTAATACAGAAAAGGTAACAGAATTAATTTTTAAATGCTGCTGTAGACACTACTGTTAGAAAAAAAATTTATAAATGAATTGTTTTGCACCAAAAAATATGCAAAGAAAGTTGAAAATAGATATTGTTTGCCATTTGTTTCTCTAGTTGCTGTTTAAATTAGACCCAGTGACTGATTGTCTTCAGCACACATCTAATTTGGCCATTTACTGCATTTGGCTAATGTGATCCAGAATGTGATCCTAGATAGTGCTTTTCACTGGAGGATTGACAAACACGCTACATACATTAGTGAATCTCCACACCACCTCAGTGAGGTAGGTTAGAAATATACAGAAATTGAGGCACAAAGAGGTACGTGACTTGCCCAAAGTTCCTAACAGCACAGTCCCTGGAAGAGGAGGTAACTCTCCACACAGGACTCACGTGCCAGAGAGCTGGACAGGGACACCCTCGTGTAGCATTCAGTAAATACTTCGATAAAGCTGTAGCTGATCCTTTGAGTTCACTGTACCCTAGAGAAGGGAAGTCTTTTGGGCAACTCTCCTACCCTTGCCTCTCAACTCTCCTATAACTGTTCTCTTACGAGTGCCTTCACCTCTTTGAAGACTGTAGCAGCTTTGGATGGGGACCAGACCTCTCACCTTATACTTAGAAGTAACCTATTTGGTAGTACTTTTGAGATGTGTCCACTGGGCAGAGAGTGGTCAAAAGCACAGGATTGGGATGGTGCCTATCAGGGCAGTAACTGCTTCTTTCTCTGAACCGTTTGTTCAGGTGTCACCTCTCTCACTCTTTAGCAGATATTAGGAAACAGAAAAGAACTGCATTTACCTAAGACAAATTCACATTTCAGTTCTGATGTTCCGTACAGTGTTGGGAAATGGTTTAAGGAATGTGTGATCGATGTTTTATTTGCTACCTGAATTTTTTTTTTTTTTTCCTTAGATCGGGGACTTAGAGCACCGAGGGTGAAAGGTGCCTGCCACAAGCAAAGCTTTAGAGTTGCCAATTACACTTTTTACTTCTTCTGGTTTAATAGAAGGAAAACACAGTGGTATTAAAATTGGTCATGAGCAGCAAAAATTCAGGAATAAAAAACTCAGCAATAAAAAGACTACAGTATAACTGGTAGGGAGTTTTGTTTTTTTTTTTTTAAAAGAAAGGCATGAATGAGTTATTTAAAATTCTTTCTCCTGTAAGGAATAATTTCCAAAAGTACATAGTAAGACTAAGATACCAAGTTGTCTACTAATATTTTTCAGGCCTTGGGCCTCAAATATATATTTATTTATATATAATACTCCAGTGTGAACAGCAATTTGATGAAATGTAAAATGTATCTTTTTTTTTTTAATCACACACAAGTATTTATAACCACAGGGTTCACCAGAAATCTAAAGCAAGGAGCCACTAGTATAGAAATGTAGGATTAGAGTGACTTACACTTCCACAGATAGTTCTGATCAAAGGTTTTTAAATAAAATTAATAGTCTTTACAATACCCAACATGTTCACCATCAAATACATTTAGTATGAAAGGATGAATGAAAAAGGAACATACATCAGGACAAAGTGTCTGGGTAAACCGCTGTTGCCTTTTAATAAAGCCCACTCACTCTCCTTGCTTTAGAGCTCCCGGATGGAAAATGGAGGCGAGTTGGATGGAGTGCAGTTGGCGACCACTGAAAAACACGAGCCCTTTCAACAATGTTGCAACACTGTTAGTTTTTGGTTTAAACACACACACACACTCACAAATGCTAAGTGTACACACCACCAAATTCTGCGGTCAGCTTTTCCAAGAACTACTGGGGAAAGTTTCAATGCTGCAAACCCTTGAGGTTGCCCTAACGCCGCCACCTCGTTCCCAAATGACTCAGTTCACCTTTTGCTTTGAGCATTGGCAATATCCCTTTTTCTGCAGCGGTGCAGTGTAGTTACAAGTGCTACACGGCTGTAGTTTTCCAACAAAACCACTTAGATATCATTGTGCTTAAGTGGGGACTGTCATTACAATACTGACACTTGCTTACTGGCCCTGTATTCTCTGTAAACAAGGAGGCTGTTTGCAACAACCACTTCACCTCTATTTACGGAAGGGTTCCCACAGCATACACACAGGCACAGTGGTCGATACGCTTATTAAAAGCTGTGCATGTGCCTTGGTCTCTTAAAAAAAGACAGTGCTCAAAGTGGAACCTTTGTGCAAACCTAAAAAATTAACGACACAGAGTCGCTCAAGCGGCCGTTCCGCTCCCAAGTCGTCTGAAGAACTTTGCCACATTAAGCCAGGCCCCAGGGTGCTTACATCCACTTGCATTTCTTCTTTTCATCAAATAAGACCTTTACATGCAAGAGTTGTTTCTGAGCTTCTTCCAGCCCTCGTTCTCTTTCTAGTTTATTTAGAATCTGTTGACAATTAGAACAGTTATTTTAGATATTGTGGTTCTAGCATTATCATTCTGTTTTTCCTCTTTAATTCCTGATGCTGTGAGTGGTACAATCTGTATGAAACAGATGCCAACGTTTTCTCCGATTATTTACATACTCACTTTGCAAGTTGTTTTGCCAAGTCATTATCACAGAATCAACAACACTTTGGTTTAAAATAGAAGGCCTCAAGAAATACCAACTATTTGCTTATAAATATGGGACCAGACTTCCAAGGCCCTGCTTTATGCATTGTGTCACAGCCATTCCAAGCACAGCAAGCATTCCTGGGCAGCCAACATGCAGGCAAGTATTTCTCCTTAAGTGCAGCAGGCAGGGGCATCCTCGTCAGAGACAAGTAGTTCCCCCTCCCCTCCCCTCCCCTCCCCTCTCTTCCCCTCCCCTCTTGGACAGTGTAGTCCCTTTTGTCCCCTCCCCTCCCCTCCACAGGGCTTCCCTTCTCACCCTTGGAAAGAGGGATGCTTATCATGTTTAAGGAACTCATTGCCTCTACCCTACCTTAGCTCTTCACTTGATCTTCAAGTAGCAAATGGAATGGTGAGCTATTCTCACCACTGACATGGATAGCCTGTCCCAGCATGACTGAGTGGGGGGAATCAGGGAAGGGGGAATTAACATATTTGGAAACAATGCATCCAGGTTAAGGAGAATTAATCATAAAGGTGAATGGTAGTTCATTACTAATGGTTGTAAAAAGCCTGAATTAAAACAGTTGTTACTGACATAGTTGCTTATGTTAGAAATATGTCATAATTTCATATAACTATTCAATACCGAGTCTAGGCTTAGCTTTCATTTTTAGCAGATTACAACGAAGCCTAAGCTGGCCGCCTTGAACAAAGCCACAACTTACTCATCAGTGTTAATTTGAGTCACTGTGGCTGTAGGTCCCATGAACTCAAATGTAAATGCAGGCTGGTGGGCACATAATTTAAAGACAAGAGGGGCGGCCATGTGCAGGGTCTGGCATGGTACCAGGACCCCCACCTCAGGCAGGCTTCCTGGCCTCCTCCTCTGGCTGTTTCGGCTGCCAGAGCTGTCCTGAGACCTACTGAGCACTATGGCCAGACCCTTGTGACTGCTTCATAGGTTAAAAAGAGGTTAAATAGAGTCTTACCTCATCAAAATATTTTACGATGTATTTGTAGATTTCTGTCAAGGCCACTTCTTCATTAAATTCATTTTCGTGTTTCTAAGGAAAAAAAGAAAAAGCTTGTTGAGAGACTCCAAAATGACCTTTAAAAAAAAATCAAATAGAAGCTTATTTCTCGTTTTGAATGATACCTTAGATTCCTGAGTTAAGAATTCTTCCATTTCTAAAGATGACAATGGAGGCAAATCCCTGATTGCTTTATAATAAGATTTTACTTCCTCTTTGTAGGTTGGGATATCCTTGGCATAGAGAAGTTTATTAGTTGGTGCTTCCTGAAAAAAAAAAAAAGCAACCACACCACACAGGTAAAAATCCATGGAGAATTTATACCAGCACAATGTAGCTGAACCTCCACCATCAGCACTACCTCTTGCTAACAAGGCTCATGCAGGAGGCCTCAGTAAATGGTGACTGAGTGACTGACTGCCTTCTAGATAGTTCTGGTGAGTCACTGTTCTTTTTGGGCAGATTAAATGCTAATATATTCTGCCTTCCTCTCATAAAAGAACTAAATTATTATTTTTGCATGATTTTGAGTTACTGTAACAATGGAACTTATTTCAATCATAGTTCATTACTAATGGTTGTAAAAAGCCTGAATTAGAACATTTGCTCTCACCCTCACCCACCAGTGGATTTGGCATTTATAAAAGACTTGATTGTAGGTCTCACTGAACCCTTTATATAACTATGAAACTGGTAAGTAATTGGCAGTGGCAGATTTTCCAGCTCGTCCCTTATGAAGATCTCCCAGTTTCCTCAAGGAAGCGTATGGTTGTTAGGACTGGGGGCTCTGATGTCTGAATTTGCAAAGGTTCCCTGGTACTTTTAATGGTTTTATGGAATTATAATAGTGATAATATTTAAAGAGCAAGTAAGTGAAGATTTGATATTAAGAAATCATTTTTTTAATAAAAGTTTGAAAAATTCTCCTTGGGGAAGGTAGGTGAGTTAATGGTCAGGCTACTGCTCCAGTGCGTTCTGCAGAATCCGGTGGCTCAGCGAGTGGCCTGATGACTCACTCTGAAGGACACCTTGATGGAGATATTACTGAGATTTTCTTGTCAAGTTGAAGAGGAACTCACAAATAATGTGATCATTTGCTCATTCATTCATTCATTCATTCATTCAATAAACATTCAGCCAGGTGTGTTGGCAGGCCTTGAGTGTACAAAGGTGAAGACGATTGTACTGCCCTTGAGAAGCTCACCTCTAAGGGAGAAGACAAATTTACAGTGTTAACTCTGACATAAATAATTAGGCTATAAAAAAAAAGGCTACAGAGTTAGGCAAATCAGAATCTATGACTTCTCTGTGACCTCACTGAGACATAACCTAAGGACGTCAATTTCCTCATCCATAAAACGAGGGTCACATTAACTACTTATGTGGTACTTCTGAGGAAACATACCAAGAACCTGGTAAATAATCCGAAAATGACCATTTTTCCTATGAACAAACAAACATGCAAGTGTTTTCCAGTGTGCTGTGCTAAGGCAAACCTTATCAGTCACATGAAGAAAGCCTTGTGGGAACTGTACTGGGGAAAGTTCACACGGGAAGCAGTTAGATTGATCTGAGTCTCCTACACGTTCGGGCACACATCGGATAAGTGTGTGCTGAGTGAATGGCTTTTGAATGAATGAATGAATGAATGAGATTTTACTAGACACAAAGGTTGTGAGACCGGAAAGACCTGAGGGAAGGGATGTGGATACAAGCTCTTGGTGTGTCTGGGGAAAGCATGGGCAGTGTGCCAATAAATGATGAGGCCAAAAGAGGCCTGCGGTCGATCAGAAGGTGCTCCTGGCACTGCAGAGGCCAGCTGGGGGTTATAGGTGACATTCTCAAGCCGTTAAGCAGGAGGCTGGCCAGGTGAGGCTGATGTTCTAGGAAGATAACCCGAGACACAGTGAAAAGGGGATGCACAGGGGAAGGCTGGACAGCAGGCATGGACACAGGCTAGGAGACGAGTGTTATCCCAGTGTGGAGGGAATGGAGAAGGGACAGGGATGAGAAGGAAGGGATGGGTCTTCCGAAGAGGGCAGGAAGTATAACGAGTGAACTGAGGGTACAGGCTGGAAGGGGACAGGAAGCAGAGTCAAAGATAATGCTGAGGGTCACAGCATTGAGAGCCCAGGCAACGGGAGGGAAGACACAAGTAAAGCCCAGTTTGTTTTGCAGGAAGAGTGGTGACAAAGAGTTGAAAGGTTGGCTCGGTATCTGAGGGACCTGTACATCAATTACCGTTCATTTCTGGTACTATGAAGATCTTCCTACCAAAGAGCCACTTCTCAGCTTTCAGAGGGTTTTCTGAAATCCATTAGGTACAGATATTGCTCAGTTTAATTTATTTTGGAGTGCTTGGAAAAGACCAAAATATCTTTTTCAAAGCTTGCTCTGTATTTTTATCTTTCTTTGCTTTCTCGGGGCTTTTTATCAGCAAAGAAAACCATAGGAAAGCAATGTTCATGACTTGATTATAAACTGACAAACTGGTATTATTAGAAGTCTCAGACAAGGTTTTCTTCCCCATAAGCTGTTTGTTATACTGAAATAGACTTTTTATAATATATTCAGATGGAATTGACTTGGAAAAATATTAATAGTTTTATATTTTGGGTTAGTCTATCAGTGTCCTTTGAATGTTTTTCTAAGAAACAAGGAAAATGTATACTTCATGGTAGTTTTTCAGAGGCACAACTCTGCAATAGGATGGGGCTAATTATTTTGGGTTTTTTTCTTTATGAATGAGATTAAAAATAAAAGTAAATGGGAACCGGGTGTGGTGGCACATGTCTGTAATCTCAGCATCAAGAGGCTGAGGCAGGAGGATTGCTGAGTTCAAGGCCAGCCTGGTCTACATAAGCAAGTTCAAGGCCAGTCAGAACTACATTAGCAAGATCCTGTCTCAAAAAAACAAACAAAAAAAAGTGCTAAAAAAATTCAAGTAAATGGCACAGATTTTAAAGAGAAGCAAATTTACAGTGACCATGAGTGACTGCTTCTCTTCCGCTGGTGTGGTTTAGGCCAGCTGTCCATTATCTGAATGTTCGTAAGACATCGTGATTTAGACTCACGGGACTGTGTGTAAGAAACTGCAAAACGGGGCCTTACCTTCCCTAGCTGCTGCTCGGTGAGGGAAAAGGCGTCCATGAATGCCTGGGCAATCACTGACAAACAGCCGTCTATGTGTGGCGTCTTCTTAATGTCAAAGACAAACTGAGGGTTCTTCAGGATGTTGACCCAGAAGCGAAGAGGAAGGCTGTTGAAAGACAGTAAGCTCCTCTCACATAGGGCCTTCCAGAGACAGCCAGTCGTCTGCGTACCAGTTCGTACAGAGGGGTCTATGTCCTTACTGAACACACAAATCTGCTAGGCAAACTACCAAGCCACAGATGGCACCGCACTCCGAACCGGGAAGGGTGAAGCACAGCGACAGAGGCAAGAGGAGGGGTTGGAAGCAGCCCCGGTCCTGGCGAGAGGTTTCTGCAGACCCATCCGGGTTACATAAGATGAGGACCAGCAGGGGAGCCTCTCGCCGAGCTCTCCCAGGCCTGACGCCCTCCATATGTGGCAGCCTGGTCTTGGCCGCACGCTGTCCCTGGATTCTTCACCTACAGCTCCTGCTGCTACCCTCTCAACATCTCCCTGAGGCCTCTGGCCACCGGATCCTGATGCTCACCCCCTGTCCCTCCCCACTTCCTTCTGCACTCTCCTCTAATGCCCTCCAGGGCATGCACGCGATTGGCTGTCTGCACCTGCTAGAACACAAGCACCGTGAGGATGTGGGTTTGTCCGTTTTGTTCACTGCTGTACTCCAGCACCCAACGGTGGTGGTGGTTGTAGGATCTCAAGTAAATACTTGCATACAAACTTGGGAATCATTCAAAGTCCTTCCAGTATCTCCTTCTCAGCTCAGGCCTGGCTCACCACCTCCCGGGCATGGCTTCTACCCTGGCAGGTGCCACTGTTTCCACTGCAGAATGGTGGCCTGCAGTGCGAGGCTGGGTGTGGCTGCAGCAGGGCTGAGGGAAGGAGTGAGCCAGAGCGGAGCGCTGAGATCCACTGGACTCACAGGAGAGGACTGGACCTAGAGCTCTGCACCTTCCGCTTTTAAAGCTTCTTGAAATTGCTGTGGCTGACCTGACTGCTTAGAGGCGCTTGAGCCTGCCAGATGAGTCCTACTGCATCGTAACTCTCCCTGAGTGCCAGCACTACCTATTTCAAACACAGGTAAGGAACCAGGTTTCTTTTCTAAAGAAAAATGGAGAAGAAGTCTGGATGCCCTGGCTTAAGATAAAATGTAAAAAAAAAAACAGTACAAACTCTTGATTATAATTCTCCTGGTACTTGAGTACTGCATTTGATAAAAGCATGAATTTAGACACACAGCTTGAAAATTGCAAAGTGACATTATTTTAGGGACAAATAAGCATTTTTCCTAATGGGAAAATTGTATGATAAAATCACAAAATATTAATTTTTCTTTTTTTGCTGCTCTAACCTTCTAGATAAAGTCTTTCAAGCATTAAAGACAGCAGTGTTTTTAATGTTACCCTAAAGAACAGGATCCTCTGCATAGCAATGATTTCATGTATTGTTTAAAAATAGAAACACAGGGGCTGGGGATTTAGCTCAGCGGCAAAGCGCCTGCCTGGCAAGCACAAGGTCGTGAGTTCGGTTCCCGGTACCGGAGAAAAACCAAAAAAATAAAAAAATAAAAAAAATAAATAAAAAATAAATGAAAAATAAAAATAGAAACACAGCAAAGAAACTACTTTGACTTTATAGCTTACCTGGACCAAAGATTTGGGTACAGAGGTAAATGAACCCTTCTGTGACTATCCATGCCCCCCTTTTAGTTAATATTTCTGTCCCAGATTCTTGAAAACAGTCAATAATCGCCCACATTCCCACCTGTTTGTTTTCCAAATATGTACGACATCAGGATCTGTGATTTTTTTGTTTTCGGCCTGGGCATCCAGAAAGTCAAAAAAGTATTTTATAGCAAATGGGGCTCTGCTGTTGGGTAAACTCCAAATGCTTCTGAAAAGTTTTTCAAGCACAGAGTGGATTGCCACCTGCAAGACCAAGAGCACGAGAGTTGGGAGATTAGAAAATACTGCACTGATTTGGAAAACAGAACAGAACACCAAACCTACGTTCAGAGAAAACGATGTGCCAACTGGAGAAAAATGGAGCGGAAAAGGTAAAATCATCAAAGGTGGCCAATGAGTTAAGGGACAAAGGTTCTGAACGTCCACGCCCAGCTCTAGATTTGATTCATAAGCTTCTTGCTTATGATTTCTTAGAAATTGTAAAGAAGGGAGGATTTCTCAGCGACCACTAGCAACTGACAGGTCAGTTGCAGGCCCAGATACAGGAACCAAGGAGCCAGGCATGTTTGGCTTTTTTATAAGTCACGTTCAGCCTGGAAAACTCAAGCGATACTGCTCCGTTCCCAGAATTTTTCCTGCTGCCTGAATTTCCATCATAGGGTTTGACTGTGTGCTTTCCAAAGCATCTGCGTATTTTATAAAAAAAAACAACTGGCTGAGCTCTCTGGGAAGGCTGAGAAAATCAAAAGGCTCAGGCTGTTCTCTGACCACCAAACAAATCTCCTAAGCCCTAAGCAGATTCTCTCTGTCCATAATCTAAGAAGGATACCCAGCAAGTTAACTAGGGTCAGGTTAGGTAGTAACATTTATATTGCTAGTCATTTCAGGGGGAAAAATCACAGACTTCTGTTAATCTCATCAAAAGCCACATAAAGTAAAATTTGCTCCTGATTTGGTATTCCACTGGCTTTCACATCTGGCACTTTTTAGATGTGAATAGAATTCCTAATTTCAAAAAATTTTAAAAATCAGTAAGATTTACTAGGTTTATAGTCATTGATCCCCCCCTTTCATTTTATCTGCGATTCAAAGAAGGAGTTTTTATTGCCTATCTATAATAACAAGTAAACAAAAAGGAATCATTATCCTGTCAACCTAAAAATAACAATAGTAAAAAGGTGGGCAAAAGAACTTGGAACAATATTAAAATCCCTGATTGAAGATACTATGGTAGAAATTTGTAAAGTGCTGTTATCTTTACAGTTTATTAAAAAAAAGAAAAGAAAAAGAAAAAGAAGAGAAGCAGGGGATAGGAAGTGTTTACAATTTAAACTTTCATTTTGCTTTGCTGGAAGGCACAAGGGATTTGTAACATTTTCACACTTCAGTGGAAATTAAGTCAAACACATCACACACCCCCAAGGTACCCATAAACGCGTTCCCAGAACAGTAAGTGTACCTTGGTCGACAGCAGCTTTGTCAAATACATTTCTTTTACTTTGAACTTGTGTTTCCCTCGATGTCTCTTTCCTTGCACATCTTGGAAGGCTTCCGAATCTGGTAAAATCTAAAGGGAAGACAGAATGGCAGCGTTACCCAAGGCGACCACCCGCGCTCCAGGAGGCATGCCATGTCAGCAACGAGCACCCGAAAGCCTCAACTCACCAAATGGCAGTGTTCGTCGGTGTATTCCACATCTGAAGGACAGAGAGCGGGGAGAAAACAGTCCATTAACAAATCAGCCATGGGCTAACCGGCCTTCTAAAAAGCCCTGCTTGTGCTGTAAACCCAAGAGCCCTTCTGCTGGAGCCCTCTGTGGTGGCAACTTTCCTTCCACTGTGAGGGTGCCTGGAGCAGGGACAGGAGCTGGAAGCAGCTTCCCTGGCCTCTAGGAGGCGCTCAAACAGGCGGAGCGGCCACCTGCTGGGTTTGGGGCGGGAAGGCTCGAGCCTATCATCTAAAGAATCCACCTGCAGCACCTCTCTGCGGCAGGCTGCCAGGTGTTAAGTACAGCAAGGAGGAAGACGACCTCTTCCCACCCTAATGGAATGCTCATTCCAGCCCACGAGAGACAGCAAACCACTAATTGCACATTTAATTACTTAATCAGAATTGTGGCAAGGATTATGAAGAAGACGTCTGTGAAGGAAGCACCTCACAAGTACCAGCCTAAGTCTGGAAGGTTGCCCTGAGGAAGGAAGGTGGAGCTGAACCTAAACGAATGGTTAGCGGGGTGAGTGGGGAGGCCCCGCGGGGGAAAGGCAGGCCATTCTTCCTAGGATCTGAGAGGGACCCGCGCCGTGGCACCTGCCTGTGGAGGCTGAGGCATGAGGATCACCGCATGTTGGAGCCCAGCCTGGGTTACACAGACTTCAAGGCCAACCTCAACTACATAGCAAGACCTCAAAAAAAAAAAAAAAAAGAAGAAGAAGGGCCCTGTAATGGAGCTCACAGAGCGCAGGAGGAGAAGCTTGGGAGAAAGTCAACGATAAAGGGAAAGAGAGTGGAAGACAGGGAAAAATGGGCTAGGGCACCGGGGCACTTGAAAATGAGAGCAACTAGAACATCTTGAGATGCTAATGGGGAAGAAGGAGCAGGCCAGAGGAGAAAAACCCATTTACAGCACCCCTGCGGCTGAGCGGTGAGAGTGCTCGGGGGCTCGGGAGGATGATCTGAAGCCCAGGGCAGAGAGCGGCCTTGGGTGGGAGGAGGGACAGCCCTAGTGCAGGGGCAGGAGCGGGACAGCAGGCGCAGGAGGCTGATGGTTGGGTGCGGGTGCTGAGCGGTGCTGACGGAACTAGGATTTCCGTGCTCTCTGCCCTGCACAGAGGGAAGTCACCTGCTGAGGTCAGGAGCGCTGCGTGGCCAGGGCGTGCGAAGGCAGGCCCCGGGAACACAGAGGGGAGCTCCCAGGGAATCCCGGGGCCGGGGTAGGACGTGTTGGGGTCCCTGGCTGCCAGGAAAGTGACACCGACTGCCGCCGAGTGCCTTTCTCCCGTGGCTGCCTGGATGGAGGTTCCGAAAAGCTAAGAATAGCGGGGTTCAGCCACTGCTGGGATTCTGACCCGGCCGGGGCTAGGTCCGGGGGGCGGTGAGCCTGGCGTGCGAGCGGCGGGGTGAGCGGGATGAGCTCAGCCGGACTCGACAGGGAGGAAGCGAAGGGTCGGCTGCCTGGAGCCCCACCGAGAGACCCACCCTCAGCTCCCGCTGTTCAGTCCCCGAACAACAGGCGCTTCGAAAGGCCTAATCTCTGAGACCCAAAAATCACCGCTCTCCCCGTTTCCACAGCACAAGAATGCCATCACCTCCACAGCGGCAGCGGCTTTCCGTGGGGTGTCCCCATCGGAGTGACGGGAGGTGAGAGCCCCCGCGGGGGTCCACCCACAGCTACCGGGTGACCTTCTGTCCTCGGCAGTCCCGCAGTCCCTGTTCGCGCTGACCAGATGCTGGGGCCCACAGAGCTCCTTCTACCAGGAGTCAGAAGCCCGAAGCCCAGCCCGGCAGAGGCCCGAACCCTTGTGGGGGCTGAAGGCTGATCGTCTTTGCAGGGACAGAGTTTCTCTGGAGGCAAATCTAGCATATGACTTAGAGATTTTCTCACGGCATTGCGAGCCTGTTTTCCGGCTGTCGGAGAGCGGGACAAGGACTTTGTAGGCTGCTCTGTTAACGCTCTCATAAAAGCTTCCTCTTCGGTTTCTCTCCACTTTCTGGGAAGTTTGCAAACGCTGCCTCACTGATAACAGGACTTTCTACGTGCACTATCTTACGTGTGCAGCGCTCGCAGGGCCGTGTGATTATCTCTCAACTTCCTTCTCAGTTTCCCGGGGAGATCCTTCCAGGGCTCCCCAGCCCGCTGAGGAGCTGGGAAAGCACTATGGGGACGGAGACCCAGGGCCTAGTTTAGAGACGTTAACAAGCAGTGACTTCCTTTGTGCGGCCTGGCAGGGCCAACCACAGTTTACAGTTTCCTTTCTTTCTTCTCAGGGGCCCACATTCTGAGGACTAGAAACAGATCAGACCAGCTTTTCTCAGCCTTCAGAGAATGACGTAGCAACAGCTCAATCTCACTTTTGTGACAGTACCTCTGAGGGAGGCACAAAGCAATACTTCCTAAAGCTGGGTGAGAACAAAAGGTTAACAATATTATATTGGTTACCTGAAGTAAAATTTGCTATCTTCTTAAAGACTTTTATAGTGGATCCATTTGATATCTGAAAGCAAAGATAAAAAATATATGAGTTTTCAAAATTTAATGCATTTCTCAACTTCGCCCAAGAATTAGATGGCTGGGTGGATCTTATATCCTCTCACTTATTAAATCAAGTATTTATCAAGGGCTGCCATGCTCTGTGCATGGTGCTGGAGGCTGGGCTCTCTAGAATGAGGAGCAAGGCATGGTTCCTGCCCTCAAGGGGATCATGGTCCTCTGGGAGAGGAAGGCAGGCTATGAGGTGCGGTGAGTTCAGTGCTGAGGTGGTGGTGGCCAGGACAGTGTGGCCCAGCTGGGACGGGGCCAGCCCTAGAAGAGGGGAGCACTAAACCCTGTGTGGTGATTAGGGTGGGCTAGCAACTCGATTGGCTGGGGAGCTGTCCAGGGGGCTGGTGGAGCACACTGCTGGGTGTGTCTGGGTGGAGTGACCTCGGGTATTGTACCTTTCTCTTTGGCACTGTTCCCCTGCGGTGCTTTTCAGCCACCAGAAACTAAGTAACTCTGCTCCATATGCCCTTCTGCCTTGATGTTTCTGCCTTGAGGCCAGCTGTCCATGGACTGTCCCCTTAAAATGTAAGCCACATTGCTCCTTTCCTCCTTTAAGTAGTGGATATTGGATATTGTGTCCTCCGACAGGAAAGTGAATACCCTCTCTCACTGGTTATGAGACACCTGGGCCAATTTCATTTTTTGAGATTCCTATTTGTTATTGGCTGAATATTTATGCCTCCTTCAAATTCATGTGTTGATATCCTAATCCCAATATGATGATGTAGAACAGGGGGCACCTATGGGAGATAATGAATTCATGTGAGTGGGGCCCTCTTGAGTGGTGTTAGCACCCTTATAAGAGGAGACACCAGAGCCTGCTCTCACTTTCTGCTCTCTCCCTCATGAGGACACAGTGAACAGACGTGGCCCCTGCAAGCCAGGAAGACGCCTTCGCCAGACTCTGGGACTCTGGCAGCCTGATCATGGACTTACAGGCACCAGAACTATGAGAAATAAATGTTTGTTGTTTAAGCCGCTCAGCTGATTACAGCAGCCTGAACTAAGATAATAGTGTATTAAGAAATGAAGGGCTGAAAGCATTTAAAAAACCAGTATTTAAAGCTGGTATCTACGCTATAACAGAACAATTTCACTTCCAGGTCTATAACCTACAGAAATAAGTACACATCCTGATGGCCAAACTATTTAGAATTGCCCTGTACTGGAACCAACCCAAACATCCATCAGTGTTAGAATGGATAAATAACCTGAGATGTATTCATATAACACATTACAAAACAATAACAAACGTGAGCGAACTACTGCTGTGTGCATGTGGGTGAATCTCACAATTGCGCTGCACAAAAGAAATCCAACATGAAAGAAAGCATTCTATATGCTTCTCTCTACCACAGTCAAAATTATGATGTTAGATATTTGGAGAAGAAAGAGGGGTTAATAATTAGGAGAGGCCAAGAGAGGGCTTGGACTTCTTGAACTGGGTGCTAGCTAGAGGATGTGCTTACTCTTTGAGAATTCACCAAGCAAAACACTTAGGCTTTATTCTCTTTTCCATAAAGAGTGATATTTTCAAAAAAGGTAAAGAGTAAATATATAAATAAATAAAAGGAATCAAAAATGATGTATCCTTGTTAGTAACAACCTAAATTTAACATTCAGGAGAGTGCCTAACATTCACTACTATTAAGTGTATAACTGAATGAATGCTCAAGTAAGTTCTGTCTATACCTAGGTCACCACTGTCCGCATCAGGACATGAAGCATTTCAAGGCCCTGAGAGCTTGTCACATCTCTCTTCACAGGCTGTAACCACCCATCCTCACCCAGACAGAATCATTTCTCTGACTTCCATCCCACTGACTACTTTTCACCTCTTCTTGTGCTTCATATAAATGGGTCATACAGTAAGGAATTTGGTATCTAGTTTCTTAGGATCAATAGAAAGTCTGTGATGTTAACTCATGTGGTCCTGCCTACCATAGTTAGTCCTTTTTATCACTAGATTGTAGTTCATTGCATGAATATACTACAGAAAACTGCCATCCAATAAAGGAAATGTTGATACATGCTACAGTGCGAGTAAACTTCAGACACATTACGCTAAGTGAAGACGTCTACTCAAAAGACCACATGGTCTATGATCCCATTCCTAAGCATGCCCAGACAGGCAAATTTATGTAGACAGGAAGTAGATTTACTAGTTGCCTAAAGCAGGGGTAGAGGAAATAAGAAATGACTACTAATGAATAGAAGGTTTCTTTCTGGGCTGATGAAAATGTTCTAAAATTACATTGTAGTGTTGGTTGCACAACTGTAAATTTACCTAAAACCATTGAATTCTGCACTTTCAACAAGTAAGGTACATAAATTATATCTCGATAGAACTTTTAAAAATTGCCTCAGATTTTGAATGTAGACATTAACGATTAAATGTTGCTATCACCCCAGCATGCTAATGTGATGCCTAGGTACGGCCACTCTTGGCAATGAAGTCCAGGGCTCTCACCTGAAGCCTTCTAGGACTGCAGAGCCCAGGCCAAAGGGCCCTCCAGTGCCTCTGTCCCTCACCCTGATGCCTCCTGGGAAATCACCAGGTGCAGAGGTGACCTTCAGGCAGAGAAGACACAGTTGGGAAGATGCAGAGGGCAGGTCCGGCTCCTGGGAGGGCTGTCTCCAACCTCTTCAGACAGGCAAAGGGGTGGTGGGGAGGAGGCAGGTCAGGGAGACAGACCCCCACCTCCACCCTGGGGTTGTGGCTGGAAATGACCTCTTGTCATTTCTGAGCATTAGCAGCTAAGTGATTTTTCCCTCTACTTCAAAACCCCAAGGCTGTTTTCTAATACTGATTTAGACGCGGCCTTCCCCAACCGGAGAAAAAATGGAGAGACCTGGAATTTCTCCTCTGGCCTGCTGCGTATTGGTTATCAAAATGTGCAAGGCTGCCTCGCAAGCACGAAAGGCTTAAAGCTAATCTCCTTCAGGCTGCACCCGCAGTGAGAGGGACACAGAGCAGAGCCAGCACTCGAGAGGCCCCTGACACAGCTGTTCAGCCAGCTGTGTCCCGCCGGCCACGACGTTTAGACTGGAGGCCTCCTCCTACCAGTGTCCAGGACATCTTGCGGGAGGCTGGGGTCTGGACGGGGCGGGCTGCGGCCAGCAGGCCTCTGCAAAGGGTCTCCAGTGAGGATTCCGAGCTCCGCTTGAGCTCTCCGAGTCTGCGTTATTACCCACATCCTTTCCTTTCCCTTGAGCCAGTCATTGTTTTCTGGCTGATTTTTCAATTCTCCTCCATATTTGATGCAATTAAAGTAAATGCTCTGTACAGGGGCCCCCTTAGCAATTCTGAGACACCGCATTTATGAGAACGTTTGAACATAGTTACAAAATTCCTTCCCACAAAGAGCTGGATAGGCTCTGTTTCCAAGCCAATAAATATCTTTTTATAAAAGGAAGCTGGTGATTCATTCTGGGTAATTGTCAAAGAATGAATCCCAAATGGGTCCCGTTGAGTGTTGAGCCAATACCCTGCTACTGTCAGACGCTCTGTTTTGCCAAAAGCGAGCACCCTTCCTCTATAATCACAAACACCACGGATGGGCCTCCGATAAGGAGCGCTGCCAAAAGTTCAAATGTCTTTTCAAGAGCTGGCAGCAACTTGCTGCTGATGTGGTGCTCAGGCATTAAGACAACGTAGATGCAGCTTGCACCAAGGAAATTTTACTCTGAAATTATCTTCCAAGAGCCAGTGTAAAAGCATTTTATTAGTGGATGAGTTATGTGTGTGTGAACGTATTTCTAACTTTCACAGCTGCTCTAGGGCTGGAACATTTCCACCCCATGTGATGCTTTAACACTAATATAATGACAGAAATATAATTTACTGATGTTTGGGGGGTAAAAGGTTTCTGCTTTCTATTTTGCACAAGTCCAGCTGCTGCTGAGTTCAGGACACAAATGCCGTGGAATCCAAAGGGTTAAAGACATGATACTGGTGGTTCCATCCGAGGAGCTCCAAATGCTTCCCGACCAGTAACTCATTAATTGTCCCATCCTCCCGTGAAGCAGGGAGCATCCTCTGGGCCTCTGTTTTAAGGATGAAAACCGAATTAAATCAAGGAAAGATTAATGTCACTAGATGGATCTGTGGCAGGAATGCTTCTCCAGCCCAGAGCAGAAGGAGTGCACATGGCAATTTCAAATTAAATTCCTTTCACTCTCTCGGTGTTCCCAGATTCACGGGGAAGAGGCGCCGCCCCTCCGATGACGTGGATGATGACGATGAAGATGAAGATGACGATGATGCCAGCCCGGCGGGGATGCGGCGGGGATGACTGGAGACTTTCCTATCATCAGAACTGGAAGTGGTGACCCCAAAAGGAAGAAAGGGGCTCATCCCAGTCGCTTAAAGCCACTCCTAAAATGAATCTGCAAGTGTGAGGTCTCTGCATGGCAAGATGCTATCTTTATGGTGTAAATTGGAGATTACCCCATAAAAACAGAGGTTGAACTTTTATTTAACCTTATAAAACTGTCATTTCTGGAGGTAAAAACGGTCAGTGACTGTCAATTTCATGTGGCTGAGCCTAAGAGAAATACTGTAATTTTAGCTGAGTTTTATGGAAAATGATGAATATGGTCTGAAGATTGCACTACTTTTTCCTTAAGGAAAAAAATCTGAAAGCGCAATAATCCATTCAAATTACCACATGGAAACTGTGGTATCTCTCGTTCCTGAGGCTGCCTTTCTCTAAGGCAGTCGTACATGAAAAGAGAATTCTACTCCGCCAGCACCCTACCAACACCGCTCTCCCTCCGTCGACTCTTCTCCCTCAGCTCCTCAGGCTGGGGCCTCTCGGCTGGAAGCAGAGGAAAAGGGCAACTTTCTCTCAGAGCCGGGGGATGACCTTGTTCAGTCCTGCAGCGAGGGGGGCGTCAGGACACCTCCACGGGCTCACACGGCTCCACACAGGCCAGGGTGTCGAGGACTCCCAGATCAGAGAGGCCCGGAGAGCTCCCACCTCTTCACTGTTTCCTGGAGTCTATCCCTGGGGCCAGGAGAACATCCGGGAGGACAGATGGAGACACCCGAGGCGGGCCTCCCTCCTGAGGGAGCTGGAGACCCACAGCCTGGATGTGCAGCTGGGGCTGGCGCTGTCGCCTCTGAGACGTCTGAGAAGGCCCCTCTTGTGACGAGGGGAGCCACCATCTTCGAGGACCGCTGCCCACAAAGCACATTAAAGGAGACAAGAAACCAGGACCTGTTTCAATAAACTCACAGCCAGGAGCTTCATCATGAGTTTTGCAGAAAGGGGCCCTTTTGAGTTTGACATCAGAGAATGTTAACGAGCAGGTATTTATTTCTGGCCAGGCTGCTTTGAGGCTGGAAGCAGGGGCTGAACGCCCAGCTGTGAGCAAGCTTATCCCTCCGGCCCTGAGCAGAACTAGTTCCCCCGGTGAGCCCTTCTGTATCTGCTCCTACCCTTGGGGCATCGATGAGAGGCCCTGTCTGACCTCAGGCAAGTTTCTTAGCCTCTCTGGGCCTTGGAATGGGAATAAGAAGACCAAAGCAGTTGCTATGGCAAAAGCCCTTGAAATAGCCCCTTACAGAAGCAGTGCCACCTGCGTTTGTTAAATATGGGCAGGCTGCCAAAGACATGCTACTGCAGCAGGCCGTTCGGAGATGTCCAGTCCTTTTGAGGGCCAGAGACAACACAGAGCAGAAGGACCATGGACCTTACGCACAGGACCCTCTGGGACATCCCTAGGAGCTACACGCCTCTTGAGTGGTGACTGGTGTCGGTGGGACATGCCTGCAATGGCACACGCCTGTTACGAGCTGTGTCCTCCCACCACACAGTGGTTCATCACATTTTCTGCCTCTCAAATCCTTGAAGCTCAGACTGCCAGGTGCAATCTGCAGAGGAAACTTCCTGCCACACAAAACACCTATCTGCGCCCACAATGCCACCCCACAGCGAGGTGTGGGTGCCCCAAAAGTCCAGCAGAAGGTCACCGGTGCAGGGGAGAGGAAGGAAACCTGCACTGCAGAGAAACCAGCGCCACAGCCTCTGAAGGCACGAGCTCCATGGCACAGCCGCCCCAGACCCGACTCCCGAGCCCTTAGAGCAAAGGCACACAGAGCGCAGCCGCGACAGGAGCACTCGGGGAGGGCTTAATCATAGGGGAAGGACGCCTCTGGCGTGATGTGTTGGTAAAGACATCAGCTCACTTAACCTCTCGTCTGTACAGGACAGAAGGAGACCGGTGCCCGCAGTCACCCTCCTTGGTGTTCCTCTGATGGCAACTGCAGGAATAACGGTGTTTGCTGGCCAGAAAGCGCAGGGCTGTTGTGGTCACACACGGAGCCAAGACATATGAACAGTGCCAGGCGCTGGCTGCCGCTGCTATCAGCATAAAAGCAACTGTCACCGTGCTGGGTGTGGCAAGGATGCCATCCATAGGTGACAGGACATCACCAGCAGGTGGGGGCTCCGGGGGCTGCATGTGGCCCATGAGATGCGTGTTTCTCTTGAGCCCTCCGATCTATCTAGAAACTAGTTCTAACACACAGAGACCAGCTACTATCTACTCACCCTAAGGACAGAGCGGGCCCGGGAGAAATGGACTCATGCCCCAGCAGCAGGGACTTTGTTTAGACAGGAGGAGGAACTGGCCGTCACTAAGGATTAACTTTAAAACCTAACTAATTTGGTCTAATTGGAGGGAAGTAAGGATGAATCACTTAGAACTCTGAATTAGCCCCTATTTTTAAATGAAATATAGTTTTTTGCTTTCAAGTGCATGCCGTGACTCAAGCTAGGGCGCTTTAGTAAATGAATAAGAGTGATAATTAGCATCTTGTCTCTTTGGAGGGGGAAGCAATGCTTAAGGAGAAAATTTTTCTTTAATGAGAGAGCAAAAGCAAACTTCAGCCCAGCCCTGTCAAATTATTCCCAATTTTGAATCTGCAGAGGTGCTCGCTACTAAGCAACTTAGGTGCAGGCGGCTGAGGGTGGTGGTGAGCACTGTTTTGGAATCAGGCACTTAAAAACAGGGCTTTGACATGACCCAGGCTTAGGAGTGCAGCTCCGATGACCTCCCAGCTCCCTTCAAGCTCTCTGCGTTTATTTGCCTTGTGGCTTAGCTTTTTAAACATAAGGAGAATCCTTTAAGCCCTCATGTCCTAGTCTTGTCATTTATTACCACCGTGCAGCGATGCCGGGGTAGGCGGCCAATAAATCACTGGGATGGGAAGTGACTACAGGCCGGATTAATTTCATTATCATCCTTAAGCAGATAGGTGTCTAGCATAGCCGATGTCTCCGAGAAGAGTGATGTCCTCTCTCTCCCGACAGGCCCTCCCAAGCCTCGCAGACAGCTGTGGTGCGGCTCTTTTCCCTGCCAGAGTGACCTGTCCCGCTTCCCTGCTGACGGCAGTGAGCGGGTGCCCCTCGTCAGGAGGGGCTGCTCCATGCCACAGGCTCACAGGGTTGGATGTTAAGGTGGCCCAGAAGGATCACCGAGCAAGGGGGCGTTGGTGCTGGGTCCCTTCCCAACACCCACACAAGCTGGCCACCCAGACACAGGGAGAGCAGGACAGTCTCGTGAGTGGAACCCTGAAATTCAAGCGATGCCATTGTCAGCCCCCCGGAACACTTCCACTCCCACTCCTTCCAGTCCTCAGAGCAGCCCCCCAACACCCCATCTTCCTGGGCCCAGGAAGACACACTTTCCAAAGCCCTCAGGGACTTTATAAAACCCCAAGGCTGGACTGACTGCTTCGGAAAGATGATTCCGGGATGGAGGCGCTTGGGCTGCAGGGCCCTCAGCACGGGGCCAGGCCGTGAAAGTGCAGCTTCCGGCAAGGTCTCCCCCGCAAAGCCACAGGCTCAGTACCCACAGCAGCCGATTCCCAGAGGGGCCTGAGACCTACTCAGCCAAAGAGCCCAAGGATGGGGTGTTCTCTGCTGTTGGCTGTTGTCCAGAAAGCTCAGCTCAAACAGTGTCAGCTTCTTGCTGGCTGAGGGTGGGCCCCAAGTCCTGCCTGGTACAGACCCATCTCCTGGGCCTTCTGAGCACGAAGGTTTCCTTCTCTGTCGTCCCCATCTCTGGAAAAGCACTGTCCGCTCCCCTCCCCAACCTGAGCCAAGTCCATGCACAGGACGGATGTATCTCAGAGCCCCGCCTGCCCTCCCAGCGTCATTGCCCGCCCCAAACGCTCCCACAACTCCCCCAGGAGGCCTTCTCGGACGAGTCGCCCTCTCCGGGCCTGCACCTCTTCGATCCACGCCTCGTGCCCCCACAACCCCTTTCTGAAAGGCAGATCTCCCCCGCTTAAGGCCCTCTAATGGCTTCTCACTCTTCTTGGGGTCTGATGCAAACCCCTCGAAGCTGGACAAGCCCTGAGAGACCTGCATTTCCTCTTCTCTGCCCTTCCTCTGTGAGAAGCACTGCTGGGTAAGCCAGGCCCGGAGCCTCCATGTACCCATCTGTAAAGTGGGGTTCCTGACTCACAGGGCTGCCGAGGGCCAGAATGAACCAGAATAAAGCGAATGCTCAAGGCCGCCCCTGGCCCAGAACGATAGTTCCCTGAGCTCTTTTGGCTTTCACTGCTGCCCAGGTGCCTCCTCAAGCTCGGGCGTCCGGAAGTCCTCCTGCTAAGGCCGCACCTCCCTTCTCTGTGGGTGCCCTCTCCCACCTGGCTAAACTCCCCGCGTTCCTTAGGTCTCTGCCCTGCTGGACATCCAGGTCCGGCATAAAGCGCTCCCGGGTTCCGCAGGCACCTGCTCTCTGCCCCTCTGCGGGAGCTCAGTGAAGATCCAGATACGGCTCTGGGCACATCCCCGCCTCCTGCCTCGGCAGGCCAGGCTTCTCCTGGCACTTCTGTGTCGCTGAGAAGTCACATGCCCTGTTCACTGACCTTAGCATTCACCCAGTGTGAGGGTCAAGAGGCTACAGGAAGTGTTGCTGAACGCTGCAAACAGGAAATTAAACCCTTCTTCGGAAACGAGGGCCCTGCACAACAGGCTACAAGGTCTAGTGAGAACAGCGCACAGCGAGACGAGGCCCCGCACTCTGACGCTGGTTGAGCATCAACGCCCTCGGCACGCGGCCGGCACGCGGGCGTGCGACCGTCCTCAGCTTCCAGCCTCGATCAGGAGGGAGCCTTCGGTTAGGGGAACGTGACAGTGGTTCCTGGGCTCTTCTGAAGGGGCAGCCAAGGAAGAGTCTGTCCCAGAGAGGCACAGTCTGCACACCCTTCCCCCCATAGCTGGGGTCCCAGGAACCATCCACTCCGATTAGGACTGGGGATGAGGGAGGCGCTGCTGGGGCCACGCCATGTCCTTACCTCGTAGTGGCCAATGGTGTTTAGCTTGGTGATTCCATCTTCAAGAATCACAGAGGAGCCGTCAATATCTAGAAGTTCTTTTTGTCGGGTACCCACCTGAAGCTCTGAAAAAAAAAGTGGAGGTTGGGATATTTTTTCACTTTGAAAATCACAATAAATTTTTTGTTTTTGTTTTTGAGGCAGGGTCTCGCCGTGTCACTGAGGTTTGCTTCCAACTCATATAGCTCTGGCTGGCCTCAAACTCAAGACCCTCCTGCCTCAGCTGCCTGAGTACTAGGATTACAGGCGTATACCACCATGCCCGGCTCAACAAAAAATTTTCAATACTACATGTTACTCTCAGAAATTTTGTTTATTTTTAAAAAATTTTTATTTTTCCAAAAATTTTTTTATAAATAAATGAAACTTGAATAAAAGGGTAAAGCTTTGTGAAAAAATAGGGAGATATATCACCCAGTGTGGGAACCTGAATTTTGTTTGGGGTTTGTGTTTAAGGCCCTAACATGTCAGACTGCTTTTCCCTGGGGCTTTTAAGCCAAAGCTAAGCCCAGAAGTGAAGCCATTTAGGGTAAAATCATACATTCTCTGAGGGATTGAATGCTTTAGAAAAAAAAAAGGCCCCATGTTCACGTGTGTGCACACAGGTTCACCAACAGAAGCACAAAGGGAGTGGCCTCCACACGTCTCTGCTCACACACCAGCGGCCCAGGTGTGAGCTCCCTGCGCTCGTGGCTGGCTTGTGCCCTGGCATCAGAATGTGGCCGTAGTTTTGTTATTTTTTTTTTTCTTTTCTTGAACCTGCAGAGTGTGTTACAAATTACTGTGCTAATATTAGCCTGTCACCAATGTTTAAAGATAATGAGATTGCACAAACAGTTTTGGACTTCTGATTTCTTTTTAAAAATCTGGTCACACCAACCCTGCGTCCTGCATGGCAACCTTTGGCCAAACTAAGTGGCTCTGCCTGGCTGGATGGCAAGTCTTTCCCCAGTGAAGTCAGGCCCCACTGCTTCCTACTGACCCAGGTGGTGACACTGTTTACGCCGTTTCTGCCCCTTCCTGCTCCTCGGCTTGTGAGCCTCTGCTGTAAGAGGTCTGAACACGACTGCTTTCAGGGTTAGAGTTCAGGACCACTTTGACTGGTTTCTGAGGCTCCGCCTCAGTCTCGCCAGCCTTGCAGTCATTTGGAAGATCAGCGGCGCACAGCCGGTAGGTCCCAGTCTACCGCCTGTTCTGCCCTCGCCTTCCCACTCTAGGAGGTGAAGACCCTGGAAGGGGACAAAGACACCTAGGGCAGCAGCACAGTCTGCTGGGCCGTCTTCCCTGTAGTTTCAGGCTGGGTGTGCCACGTCCTTTGTAGTCAGAGTAAGACATTTGCCAGGCATGTTCAAGGCAAGGAAGGTGATGGTCAGGGTGAAGTCCTGGCTTCCTAGCTGAGGCTGCCCCTCTGATCCCCTGTCTAACCTGATGAATCTTCGCACTGCCCGTGGGCCCATCCAACGGAAGGAAACAGGAATGAGGTAGCGGGCGCCCCGGTGTCCACGAGGCAGGTCACCCAGAGCCTGCACATTTGCAGGGTCTTGCTCAAATTTCCCGGGCCCTGCCTCGAGGCTCTTCTCAATGGCCTTTTCAGGAGGTCTGGTTGGAGGGGTTGGATTATAATTGCCTGCTTAGTGGAGGCCCACAGCTGTACACGGAGGGGAGAAGAGCCTTGTTACGCTGCCTGTCACTGCCGCGATGATCCTCTTCTTCCCTGCCCCATTATCCGCTATAAAATCCCACGGCAGTCTCCTGGGAGGCTGCGCAGAGCTCAACTTTAAAATGTTGATGAACATTTGAGTGGAGCAGAGCCCTGTTAGCTCGCTCACGCATATGCTCTCCTTTGCAGTGTACCAATAGAGCCCGAAAATGAATTCCTGGCAGATGCTGCTTCATGTCGGGGGAGGACGGCAGAGGCACTTAATGCAGGACGCGATTAGCAGGGAGGAAGATGACCTTTCCAGCAGGCTGGAGTTAACACTCAGCGCTGAGCCGCCCACTAATGACACGCGCGGTATCACAACAAACAAATCAGACGCCAGCGTGAGAGGCAGCACACCCAGGGGCGCAGGGTTTACACCTTTTGGTACTTCCCGCTGCAAGGTGATTCCATGCGGTTGCAGGGTCAGTCATCTCACGAATCTGATTTACAAACATATTTTTAAAAAGGCATCTTTGAAGGGTGATCTCTTCCTAAGAAGAGTCAAGATGCTCCTGACAAAACAAAGCGGTCCTCTGGCCCTACATGTGGCCTCTGGGAGCAGCCTGGGCCATCGGAGAGTCACCAAGCAGAAGCTGACACGGGGGCTGGCAGAGACAGGGTTCACCAGGGGACTGGGACAGGTAGGGACCGTGTCGCCTTACCAAGACCGATCTCGTTGAGCTGAAGTCCATAAGGAGAGCCATTTTTGCTTAAGAAGGCCTGGAAAATCTTTTCTTTGGCTTGGCCTATGGTATCACAGTCAAGAACATTGACTGAAATATTCCGACAGACATCTGCACTCTCATTTTCTGGGATTTTTTCAAAGACGACGTTTAATGCCTGCAAGAACATAAACAGATTTTCAAGCCTATTAGATAACGGAGATCTGAAAGGCATTCACAAAAAAGCACAAACCTCGGCGAGTCCCGCTAATACCCGCGACAGCACGTTAGCAAATACTGTATCGCAGATACTCCTTTAATCTTTTCTCCCTAATCCATTCTTCTCAGGGATAATGGGAAGGAAAACGCAAAGTTAAAACTCTCATTATAGAGCAAGTATTGAGTAAGTGTATCTGAGGGGGAAATGTATATACACATAAATATTCTAAAAATGGCGGTTTCTAATTTCATCTTCCAAAAAAAGAATTGGAAAGGTTCCACGGTAAATGAGGGCAGACTGGTGATTATCTTTTTTTATGAACAGAACCACAGAGTCCCAGAAGTGAAGTTCCAGATGACAGGAAAGGTTACGAGGTCTCCGTATTGATCACACCAAAGAGGGCATGTTTTAATAAGCAGCATTAATTACGGTAACATTGGTCTCCCCCTTCAACACCCTCCGTCAGATGGTTCTGAGCCCTCATTAAAATACGGAGATCCCACCCTGTACTATTATTCTTGCATTAATTACAGCTCGGTGCCATTACTTAACGCCCTGTCGGCGGAGCGTTCTCTGGAGCAGTGAGACCTCACCGCCAGGCTGAGGCGGAGGGAAGGCCTCGGTGCGTGTGTGGGGAAACACAGCACCAGGGCTATTTCAAAGCCAGTCTACAAGCAAGTTCAGGTTTACTTTGTCTAAGAACAAATACACAGATCTCCAGCAGCAAGTGTGACCGCCCACGGGTCCCGGGGGAGGCGAGCAGGGAGGCGCGAGGGGTTTTCCGCGCCGGGTAACACGGTTCACTTTCCGCACCTCGGTGATCAGTGAGTCAGTGGGAGGGGCCTGCTACCGTGTGAAAAGTACAGTTACGGGATGTTGTTGAGCCTAAGTTAACGAAGGAGTGTGAAATGATCAAGTAATGGGGATGTTAAGCAATAAAAACGCAAATGAGGAGTGGGGTTCCTTAGGACTGTCTCAATTGTAAAATGCGATAATGATTATACTTGCTTTTTTTTTGAGACAGAGTCTCACTGCGTAGTTCAGGCGGGCCTTGAACTCACTATGGAGCCCAGCCTGGCCTCGAACTCGCGGTGATCCTCCTGCCTCAGGCTCCTGAGTGCTGGCATCACAGGTGTGCACCACCATGCCCGGCTGGTGCCAGGTTTCCCTCATTGCTATGGAGACTGAGTGAGATAAGGAGCCCAAGGGCTGCCGGGAAGGACTCCAGAGTGGCCGCTGAGAAGCCGGTGACTTTTCCACCCACCACTGACCAACTGGTAACTCGGTTTCTTACAAAGTGGGAACAACTGTGACTGCCGCCCGAGGGTCCTGTGACTATGGCCTGAATGAATCCTTTCTGGCTGATGAGCTTGCGGGACACAGGACTTCCGGACCCCCGACAGGGACCTGATGCTCTGAATGCTGGGCGGGTTCTCAGGCCACATCTTTGCTGGCAGCTGTGTCCCTGGAGCGCTTAGTCCCTGGGCCTTGGGCGGGAACAGGGCCGCCAGAGCTCTCTGAGGCCTCTGCCCTGGATGACTCCCAAAGCCCCCAGCTCTGGGGGGTCCGATCACAGCAGGGTTAAAGAGAAGGCACCACCCGGACAGCCTGTCCTTTGCCAGGCCAGTGTCCTCTCCGAATGCCCTACATACAGCCAGATGAGATTCTCAGCACTGCGCGGCTCGTTCAGCCCAGCATCGCTGCAGCTGGGTGTCTGTGAGCCGCCATTCCCGGGACTTCACAGAGAAGGCGCCGTCGCAGGCCCTGACCAGCCAGGGAGTCTCAGCACTCAACCTTGGGTTTCCCAGCCTCTGCAGCCACCGAAAACACTTCTCTGCTGCTGATAAGCCCCCGAGTTTGCTGCAGTTTGTTAGAGCAGCACGAAAGGCTAAGACAGATGCCTGTCAGCCCCTTCCATCCTGTTTATAATTGCAAGAGGAAGCTCCGGTTGGACGCTACCCAAGTGACTGAGAGTGCGATCCGGGGCTCACGGGTCTCCAGGCTGAGGGGCGAGCTCAGTCTGGCCCCGAGTCTGTGTCCTTGAATGCAGTCACCCGCTGGCAGCAGGGTTCCAAAGCCCCTCTGCTCACAAGCAAATCCAAGGCCTACGAGGCAGGAGCGGGCCGGTGCGGGATGAGGTGGAGCATGTGCCCACTACACGAGCCTCTGAGGTAAGGCTTCCTGCCTGAGGATCTTTAGTGACATGTGTTGGGACCTCAGGGACTGGAAACACGCCCCCCCGCCGCCCGGTGCTAAGTGTGTGCCCCCCTCAGCTCCAGCGCATTTCTCTTAATCCTTGCAACATCCTGGCGAAGGAAGCTGAATTATCACTAGCACCTGCATTTCAGAGTGAGGAAACTGAGGCACACAGGGGTAAGTCACTTGCCCTGAGGACACAGTAAGTGGCAGAGTCAGGAGGCGAGGCCTGGGATTTGCCTGACTGCAGGGTGAGCGCTGTGAGCCACAGGGCTGTGGCACCTCGCCCCGTCACCGCTCCTCGACCTCTTTGCCCCGGCCCCCGGGAGGCCCGTCCTGGACACGGCGAAAGGCAGAGTCCTCAGGGGTCCCACACACGGGGACCATGGCAGGCACACAAATGGGTAATGCTCCTCTTGTGCCCGAGTCCCCCTCCTGGGGACAGTGGCAGGGCTTCCATGGGGCTTCCAAGACAGAGGACTGGAAACACCTCCTAATCAGAGCCGCAGCACCCCAGCCGCTGTACTAGTTTTACAAGTATCTGTGAAATAACATCATGCTATTACCTAAAGGGCACTATTGTCTTTACCAAAAACACCTCTTCACAGGCAATAAACGTTCCTAAAACATAACCAGAAGGGGAAAAAAAATCTTAACTGGATGTAAAGTAATGTAAATCTGCCACTGCCTCCACAGCTAGATGGGTGGAAAAGAGGTAAAGTGGCATTTTACCGAGTCCACAGGGAATTCCGAGAGTAAATTCAGACACAAATTGATTTGTGATCATTTTTTATGCTGCTGACACTTAGCCCTCCAAGCGCGGTTTCCTACGGTGTGTGGGGAGGGCTTGGGTCTGCCCACCTCCTAACGGCCCCCCAGGCCCACTGCTGGGGGACACCCCCACCCCGCCTCCCGGCTGTGACGGAGCAGCTGTCGGTGTCACCTCAGAGCAAGGGACGGCAGGGCTGCCTTCAGCCACTGTGGCCCATGGAGCTCAGGGAGCCGGTCTTCTCCGTGCCCCCTCGGGCTCAGTGCCCGGGTCCGGGCTCTCAGATCTTGCACCCTTCACCGTGAGGCACACCTGTGTCACCTGGGGAAGCGCTCCCAGAGTGCACTGGGAGCAGAGCAGAGCGCTCCGGGCAGACCAAGCCCACAGCGCCAGCCCTGCTCCCTGCCGGCCACGCCGCCTCCTCTGAGCCTGTTCCTGTCGCCAAGGAGCGACACATCAGCACGGAACGCTAACCAAGACAGCACACTGAGGAGTGCTTCGGACGCGCCAAGCACCGCTTCAAGTGGTGCGTTCGTGCATTCGTATATACGGGTTCATCTCAAACAGCCCACAGGACGGAGTCCATGAGTTTTACAGATGGGAGACAGGACACAGAGAGCTTAGATACATTGTCTGAAGTTGCCCAGGACCAGGCCCCTCAGCTCCATGTTCTTAAGGCCCTGAGAGCCCGCCTTCCAAACTCTGAGGGTGTTTTATGAAAAGAACATAGCCCAAATCTGCAGGATCGTGTTTTACTTTCATCTATTTATTTTTTTGGTTTTTTGGTTTTTCTCCGGTACCGGGAACCGAACTCACGACCTTGCGCATGCCAGGCAGGCGCTTTTGCCGCTGAGCTAAATCCCCAGCCCCTCGTGTTTTACTTTCAATACCCAGAGGGCCAAGTGCTGTAAACTGTATGTTGGTCTTCTGCCCAGAATGGGCTCTTCTGTTAGGAACTGCCCCGGATCACCCTGCTTCTTTGGCACGATTGTGTCAGCAAAGCTGACCAAAGCCGCCCTCCCTTCTCTGCTAACAGGAGCCAGGCATCAGCAGCAGGATGGAGTGTTGGTGGTAACCCTCTTCTCCTCCTCTACCAGAGCCCTAGCATGTGACCAAGCTCTATCTAGCCAATAGCACATCTACCCCAACAAAAGGGAGAGTTGTGCCCGGGGCTGAGGCAGCTATTTTGTGAGCAGGAGGCAAGGCCAAGAGGAGCCTAGAGAAGATGCACCCAAGTTCTGACAGCGCTGAGCGTGTGCAGCAGCCTGGGACCTGCTGACCTCCACACACTGCGCTAACATGCAATCTCACGCTCTAGGGCCTGTGGTTCCCATTTTCTCTTTCTCACAACTAAATATACCCAAACCAACGGGGCTCACTGTAGATGATGAGGTGGACGAACTCGTTTGCAGACACTCATTTATTTCATACCAGATGAATGCAGGGCTTCATAGCTGAGACCAAGTGGGCCTGGCTCTCATTCTGCCTGGGAAATACTGGCAGACTCGAGCGTTGCAAGAGGTGTCAGCTCTAGCCAGGGGTCACTCTCAGGGAGGGAATTCAGGAAAGCCGCATGGAGAGGTGGGGGGGGCACAGACTGGGCTGCAGCACATGAGGGAGGCCTGGATGGGGGACGCTAGGCTCCCGCTCAGCTGGTGGGCAGCAGCTGGGTGAAGCGGCTGGCAGGTCAGGAAGCCCGGAGAAAGAATCCCACTGCCTTGGGCAGAAGGGAGGGTGGAGAACTTCCCCCCACCGCCTGCCTGAAGCCCCTAGGACTTGTGGGTGAAGCAGCGCAGGCTGCGTGGCTCTGGGTTTTTTTTTTTTTTGGTTTTTCTCCGGTACCGGGAACCGAACTCACGACCTTACACTTGCCAGGCAGCGCTTTTGCCGCTGAGCTAAATCCCCAGCCCCTAGGCTCTGGGTTTATAATAGAAATAGCCAGCACTTACTGAGCACGTAGCACACAGTGGGGATGAACTTGCGAATTCTCACCCGTCTGCGGCGGGTACTATTATTAGCCTCATTTAACCGATGGAGAAACAGAGACAGAGAGGTTTAGAAACATGTCCAAGATCACAGAGCTGCTGGAGGGGTCACCATGAGGGTACATCGGGACACTTAACTGCGAAGCCCCAGTGCGGCTCCACGGGGATCTCAGTTGGTGCCGTGGGCAGAGGCAGCAGGGCGCAGACAACTGTGCAGCAGCCCCAAATCTGAGCGCCCCAGGCTCAGGCACCTCCCTGGCCTCGTCTGCTGAGCTCTGCCCCTGCTGCTGCGGGTGGCGAGTGACCATATTCTGTTATGTGGCAGCCCCTGGGAAACTTCCTGAAAAGACAGCTGGTGACCGGCTGTGCCCTTTCCACAGCCCTGCATAGGGCTATTCCCGAGGAGGGCTGCAGAGGGCAAGGATGCCGGGAAACCACTGGCCCAGACCGGAAGGGGCTGGCCCTTCCCAGCTTGTCCCAGACCAGCGTCTCTGGGGGAGCTGCTCAGGGTTATCAGTTATCTCCTGCCCACAGCTGTCCACTACCTGACACGGAAGCGTCGCCACTTCACATTTAACAACCACATAAACACACAGGTGTTTAAGAAACGCTTTCAGCCAGGTGTGATGGCGCACGCCTGGTCCCAGCCCTCAAGAGGCTGAGGCAGGAGAATCATGGTGAGTTCAAGACTGGCATAAACTATGTGGCAAGACACTGTCTCAAAAAAAAAAAAGAAAGAAAGAAAGAAAGAAAAGAAAGAAGGAAAGAGAGAAAGAAAAAAGGCTTTCAATAATGGTGCATCAGCTAGCCAACCCCACTCCGTACTACCCCTCATCAATAACCAACCAAAGCCAGTGCAGAAGGGACACTTCCGGCTTAGTGGACCTTACAGGTGACAAGGAAAATAGCTCTGTCAAGAAAATCTGTGATGAAGAATGAGTACTTCTTCCACGCAGCTGGACGTGTGACACACAGTCCTATTTTCTGACCTCGTCACTGATGTCCAAGCTTTGGTTTTATCGCTTGCTGTTTGTTGACTGGGAAACAGCTCGAAAGAGGCTGAGGTGGGAGAATGTCTGCAGTCACACAGCTACCCCGCCTTCAGCCCTGACCCTACAGCAGCGGACAGACAGCCACGTTCCTCCTCGCTTTGTCTGTCCCCAGCGTCCCTCTGCAGGATGTGACAACTTCAGCAATTGAGAACTGAGCAGGTAAGGCTGTAGGGGCGGGAGGATAAGCCAGAGCCATCTTCCCGGGAGGGCACCTGGCTCCCTCGTTAGATGCCCTGCCACAGTCTCGGCTCAGAAGGGCAGCATGTGGCCACATCCTTGCTGGAATGAATCCCTTGGAATACACAGAAAGTCACTGCCGAAGAATTTATCACACACCGGCAACTTCGTCGTAAATGGCCTTGGAGCAATAATTGCTTTCATTAAATAAAACCTATAAAATATATTTCTAATTGCATTTCAGGGCCAAATGAAAGTCAAGGGGAAAGTCTGGTTCTTATACCAAACTCAGCAAAGCTTCTAAGTGTTTCCAAGCTGGACTCATGGCCTAGGACTTCTCCCTGCTAGCCCGGGCACTCTGTGCTTGATGCCCATCCACCGTCCTTCCTCCGCTCCGGGTTCCGTGACCCTCAACCCAAGACAGGCAGCCCCAAGCTTCCTGGATGAGGGATGCTGCTCCCCTCACAGCACAGTGGCGGGCAGAGGAGACTGTAAGGGGACCCTGAAGCTGATGAACCAAACCAAAAATTTCACCAGTGTTCTTCCATATCTTGCTAGCATTGTCCATGCTAGAATGAAGTGAACAGAGCTCACTTCTGAATTAGGTAAAAAAATTAGCTGATTTCAATATTTTCAGTGGTTTTGTTTTTTTGTTTTTGTTTTTGTTTTTTTCAAAGAGCCCCACGAGTCCTAGATCTGTGGAGAGTGACAAAGCCTTTGCATTGCTGTGTCCAGACAGAAAGAAAAGAGGCCAAGTCTTTCTGGGCTGGTAAAGGGGAGGACTCCAGTTCATTTTCTCTATTACATCAAGCCCTAGATTAAGGAAGGGCTGGCAAACTTTCTAGAAAGGGCCAGATAGTGAATATGTAAGGTTCTGAGGCTCTGGTGTTCTCTGTTGCCACTACTTACTCCAACAAGGTAACAAGAGAGCAGCCACAGACAACCAGGAAATGAATGGGCGTGGCCATGTTCCAATAAAACTTTATTTATAAACATAGTCAGGGGGCCACAATAGGCCCACGAAGAGTTTGCTGATCTCTGCTATAGATAACAGGTAGAAGGCAGACTTGGACAACAGCAAGAAGACAAATCAAGAAAACGCTTTTCATCTTTGCCATGATTTGTAATGAAAATTACTATTCTCTGAAAAGTATAAATATAAACAAGGATTCTAACAATGAAATAAGGGAGTCCCATCAAGCCATAGAGAAGAAAATTAAATACTTTTGTACTCTGATAACTAAATTATTTTCTAATTCCAAGATTACAGACGTGAAAAGAAAGAACATGAAGAGGAAAGCCATTTAAAGCACTCATTTAAAGTTAATTTTTCATTTTCTACAGCTTGCCATCAACTAGGGAATGACTTACCTAACATGATTATAAAAAATGGTTTCACTCTTTGATCAGGAAGCTCTGAACACTAACTATGAAGTTAGTAATGGTTTCGGTATTATTGCAAGTCATAATGGAAATGATTTTCACTATGGTAGAAAGAAAAAGAAAAAAAAAAAGCTCAAGAATTGTTAATTAACTCCACTGTTTCTCCACAAATGCTAGGAGTATTAAAAACAAGACTGCTGAAGTGCAAACATCAGGATTTAATGAACAATGGGATGTAATTGAAGTAACGGAGAATGACTTAATCGGGACAGTGGGTTGTTTAATTATGGGGATAATGGATCTTCTGTGAGGACAAACTAAATGGAACAGAGGAGTTGGGGAGATTGGGGAGAGGTAGAGAGAGGTAGGGAGAGGTGAGGAGCACGCCACTGGGCAGCACCTAGATGAGAAACTCTTCCTAGGGATCGCCAGCACTGTGTTATATATGAAATATTTTATTACACATGGTTGTCCCCAAATAGCAACCACTGGGGAAAAAGCCAGGCTGGTGTGGGCTGGCACAAAACCTTCAATAAATCATAATGGACGCATCACAATTTCTGCAGGCATGTCCCTGTGCCTTTTCAAGAATTTCTAATAATCTTAAAGACTTTCTTATAGATATGAGAATGAGTGCAATAATATGTTTGTCGGAACACTGTTTCCCAGGGTGCCAAGATACTATCTCTCCAGTACAGCAGATTGGCAAGCTCATTTCCTGGGTTTAAGAGTTCAAAAAACCATTTCTCGCTTAACTTTGATTACAAGTCAAAGTCCTCTTGCTAATTCAGCACGTCTGCTACGGGTTATTGGTTTTTCTCATCTCCTCTTGAAAGGGAGGAAAACGTCCTTTCTCTCATGGGTCCACCTTCCCGGAAGCGAGCTTCTCAGGCCTTTCTCAGCTCCTCCAAACCTGTCTCCGCCCTGAGATCCTGCTCTGATGCAAGGAAAGAGGGCCTGCCACGCACCATCCACCTGGCCCAGCCTGCGACAAACAGCAGAGCAGCAGCTCCTCCTCCTCGCCTGGCTGTCAAATCGGAAACCCCGGGTACTGAAGGGTTCTAGGGTTCTAGGGTTCCAGGTGTAGACACGGCCTCCCCACGCTAGTGTGAGGCAGGAAGCTGATCTGGGGAGGCCTGGCCTTGCTGAACACCAGCCTGGGAGCTGGGTGGCTGGCTGCTTCTGGAACAGAGGATGAGCAGCCCCGCCGGGCTTTGCTCAGACTAAGACAGAGGGATTTTCCTCCCAAGATGCAAGGGACAAAGCCTGACTCCCCAGAGCCCGTTCGTTAGCATAATGATTTCATGCTGAAGAAATTGGCAGGATGTCTTTATGTTCTCGAGAACACCCCACACACCTCACGAGCACACATCCTAATCTTGGAGGTGTGAAACCTAACTTTTAGGTTGTTACATGAGCTGCCGAGTTCCTGAGCATGTAGCCCAACAGGACTCTGGGGGCTTCTTCTCTAACGTGTCCCTGCCATGGCACCAGGGTTTGTCATTTCAAGTTGCTCATGTGGCTGTTCTAAATTTTTTCTCTGATTTTCCTTTCCTTGAAAGAATTCACACACACACACACACACACACACACACACACACACGCACACACGCACGCACACACACAATCAAGGTTGTTCATCACACCTTGGTTTTCAATTACACAAACCACCCTACGCAAATTTAGCAAAGCAAGACTCTAAAACCACTGGGTGTACAGCCTGGGAGGGGGGAGGCACGCGGGACAGAGGGGAGGAGCGGGGAGAGGAAAGGAGAAAATTAGAAATACCATGGCTCAGGCTGGGGAACATGCCTGAAAGGAAATGAAAAATCTTAAATTTTTTATATTGACCTTCTGCTAACATTTTGTCACACAAGCTTAGACAGGATCCTGTGCCTTCTCTCCAGCTTCTTGTGCAGTCACCCACCGTGAAAGGGAGGCCGAGGTAGGTCCAATAAAAAGCATTCAAAATCACTCTCAAAGGCAAGGGCCCTAGAAACACGGCCCACCCCCTTTCCAGCCTTGACTCTATCCACCGGCAAATCCGAATTTGAACAGGGAGATGTGTAGGTTTAATTTTCCATTTCCCTTTTCCCCAGGGGGTTTAAAAGGGGAAGAAAAAAACTTTCAAGAGTCGACACGAATTTCTTCAACATCAAGTAACATTTTGATGATGAGCTGAGTGCTAACAAATCAGAAACACATGGTCTTAATTGACTGTGAAATAAATAATGTTTCTCAATGAAAGGGAGAAAAAAGCGCTCAGATGTGAAGCATTAAACAGCACTCAGACCTCAAAAGTTGCTTCAGGGCATCAGACTTCTCTCCCCAGTCCCATTTCCCTGCCCCGCCTTCCAGTCTAGGTTCAGTGTTGTCATGAAACTGAAACGTTGCTGGATTCCCCTGACCTACATTCATTCGCAAACATTCCTCTTTGGGGACTGTCTTAGTCTGTTTTCTGTTGTTGTAACAAAATACCAGCCTCACTTGAGGCTGTGTGATTTATGGAAGGAAAGCGCCTGATTTAGCTCTAGTTCCGGGGGCCCAAGAGCATGGCACTGGCATCTCCTGGCTTGGGCGAGGGCCACGTGCGGCGAAGGGAAAAGGTGTGGCACAGACCTTATGTCGAGACTGCAGGAGACAGGAAGCCCTCTGCTTATGAAACCTACTCCTTCGGGAAGTGCCTGTGAAAGGGCAGGGCTGGTGACCCGAATAACTCTTCAAGGTCCCACCCGCCGGCAGTACAAGTGCAATGGCAATTCAGTGTCACCACAAATTTAGTGGCCACAAGCTCTATCCACAACCACCTCAGGGAGGTTTGGAGCTTCTGAAAATGTCTCAGAGTAAAAGCCTGGACATCTTCCTGGTTAGGACCAAGGGCAAGGGCCTGGGTTTGTGGACAAACCAAGGAGCAGTGGAAGGAAACAACAGTCGTGGGTGCAAAATTCAGCTTTTGCTCTCCAAGATAGCCGGCGGGGATCCCTGAGCTGGATGCACATCAGAATTGTCTGAAAAGATTAAAAAATGCTTCCATGGCTGGGCTCCGTCCCCAGAGACCTGATTGCAACAGCCCCAAGGGAAGGCCCCCGGCACTGGTACATCTACTAGGGGGCGGGGTGCATTTTCAACTAATGTTCCATGAATAAAGTTGACATAGCACTCATGCACCAGGTGATGGTTTAAGTGCTTTGTGCAATCCCAGGTCTTTTCATCCTCGCCACATCCGGTGAGAAGGGCAGGTGCCACAAGCATCATCTTCATTTTACACCTGAGGGGACTGAGGCACAGAGAGGTTTAGAGGCTTGCCCAGTGTCACAGAGCTACCCAGTAGCAGAGATGGGATTCAAGCCCCCTGGTCCAGAGCTTGGGCTCTAAACCCATGTACCAATGGCCCTCAACCAGCATCACTGCACTGGGGAGCGCATTTCAGGCCACATCCCAGGCCACATCCCAGGCCCGCTGAAGCAGAATTCCATGCCACTGCTTGCTGCTTAGCAACTGGTGCCTAACAATGGGCAAATGGGACGCACACAGAAGTCTGAGGACCCCTGCACTGCCTCAGATGCAGATGGAGAGATCTCTCAGCTCCGCTTCCCGCCCCTCACACAGTGGCATCGTTAGTGGAGGATGAGCTACACCTCAAATCGAGAACTGGAAACAGCTCATCGGTGGAGCCTTCTCCCAGCAGACGACATAATCAGACCGCGGTCCACAGCAACGTGGTGCCTTCTCCAATTAGGTAGTGAATTCTTGCAAGATGACACCGCAGGACTCGCATCCAGAGGAAGCCACAGGACTCTCAGCTCCTCAGTGAGCAATACCCAAACCCCATGGTAATTTTTTCCTCCCTCTCCACTAACAAGATGGTAAAGGAGCTCAGAGTCTCCATAGAGCTAAAGATCAAATTAAAACACAGCAATCTCCTCCCCAAGTCTATATTCACAGAAAAGCTTAGAGAATTCATAAGTAATTCTGGAGATACAGTACTCGCCATGCAGGGCTCCCTCTGAAATACCTGAGTATTCCCTAAATTGGTCTCTCTTTATTCAGGGAAGGTAGCAGGTGGGTGGAGTGGGAGTGGGTTAAAAGGAAGTTCTCCGATTGTGAAACCCTCCAGAAGCCAGGCCGTCATCTTCCTGCGGTGATTTACAGCATTCCTCTAAAAATATCTATGAGATCACAGCACATTAAGTGCATGACACCAAACATTTGTAACTAATCCATGAAAATAAAGTAAGGGCGTCTTGTTGCATGGGGAACGCAGTGGAATTTGTCTTGCGTTATCGTTCTAAAATAAGACGGCCTCAATTTGGATGAAATATATCTTCACACATTGTCTTCCCAGAGCAGGGCCATTTGAGAAATTCTGATTGCAATTACAAGTGCTGAATAGGGAGTACTTTGCATTTCCTTTGACGATGCTGAAAGCTATAAGCAATCCTGATATTAAAATCTTTGGAAATTGATGAGTACCTCAGGCATCGTTACAATACTTTCTCCCCCAACCCAAGTAATTAAAACCTATTATGTGAGCACGTGTTAATATTTTATCAACTATTGCTTTTAATTAACTAAACGCACGAGGCCTCCGAGGTAGCCAGGGGGACGAAGCAGGAGGATGTGGCTTCATTTTAAGTGACCCCCTCCCCGCCCCCGCCCCACCGCAATCCCACCCAACCTCTACTCCCGCCAGATGTATCTGTGCGTCTGGCCGGGGCGCTTTACGACACACGTACCACAGTGCTGAACTCGGGAACCTGCCATAGCAGCCAGTCTTCATTTAGGGTGTACAGTGCTTTGCAGGTGATGACGTCTACGGGCCCCTTGTTTATTTTCTGGTTCAGCGTCGTCACCAGCAAGTAGAAGGGCTCTCCAACAGTCTCCTTGGAAAAGATGCCAAAGCGACAGTCAGCTTTCCCCAGAACCCACTGTACTTTCCAGAGAATTAAAGTTTCCGTTTATGGCAGCACGACAGGAGACAGGAGGCAGTGTTTTCTAACAGTCAACATGAAATTCCCCAGAAAGCACTGTATATATCGCTCCGCTTGGGATTGGGCGCGAAACCCACGAAGCGGCCTCCTCTTCCCCGGGCACAAGCACGTGCACGCATGCGCACACCCGTCCACAGCGCCCCGCCCCGTGCACTATTTCACGTTTACGGGGCTCTAGGGTGGAATAAAGCTTCGCCTGTGGGCTGGTACCTAAGGACAGTGCGTGTATGCGGAGAGTGAACCTTTGTTTAAGTGTTTAATCACTTTTTGCAACCCCCCAACAATGGCATTTTAAAAAATGCGCATCAGCCTTGGCAACAAGGATGAATGGAAGAACGTTTTATCCATCACCTAAAGAGGATCCTTTTTGATGTTAACAGCTTTTCATGAGGGAATCGACCGTGGGGTGGGCGAGGTCTGTCGCTCGCCTTACACAGACATCTACCTCCTGCACAGGTCCACCCTGCCCCTCGTGGTGCTGGCCCACAGAGCTAGTCTGGGGTACTATAGAAAGGTCCACATCCTCCAAGGCTCTGGCCCGACATCAGGCCCATCCTAACGGCTCCAGTTCCACATCTCTGCTGCGGGCACTTTTCCTGGACAGGTGCCACGTCCTCTGCTGTTACGAATCTGCCTCGGATTTGCAGCCGCTACCTGTTGCAAGGATTCTGAGCAGCTCCGGCGCAAGGGTGTGCGCGTTCTGCCTCCTCCCAGGCGTGTGGCCCCGGTCAACTAGAGTTCTTCGGAATCGTCAGCCTTCTGTGATCCACAGACGTCAGGCCAACACGGGGGTAGTGGGTGGGGTGGACAGGAAGTCACAGAGCCTCAGTAAGGATGAAAGGCAGCCACGGGGCTCAGGCTTGAAGCCCGGTTTACAAAGTCAAGCTTACAGTCAGCACTGCCTCCATCTCCCTCCCTGCTCCTGGGGAGTACGTCTCTCCTTCAGGTCAGGACAGAGGAGGATGTTCAGAATTTTCCCAGATGGGAAATCTGGTGAGACTAGTGCGTGACATTTGATTCTCATGGGAAACTTCCTTCACTTCATGGTTTACAGACTGTCCAAGCCCTGCTCCTCCCTGCACCCACTTCAGTGAGGTCCTGACCACAGACCTGTGGCCTCACTTCTCTTCCTCCAGTACAGATCAGAGGTAGGGCTGAGCACCCTGGGCACGGGCTGGATGGGCCACAGAGGTGGGACTGGGGGCCAGAGGGGCTTTCCTGGGCCGTGTAGGGAGGGATTCCTGAGTCAAGGGCCCCCTGGTCAGGAATTCTCCAGAACATAGCCAGACTAGATGGTGACACCTGGTCTTACACTGCGGTCCGGACTTCCTGGTTCTAACCCTGGCTAAACATCATCAGAATCCCTTGGATGCTCCTTAAGAATTCAGATCGCTGGGCCCCACTGGCCCTTCTATAGACCTATCTGTGTGGGATCGTGGAGAGGAGGCCTGGGCATCCATAGTTTTAAAGCCTGCCAGGGGGATTCCGACTGGCCGTCTTAGAACGCCCCAGAACTACGGGGTTTCTTTGTGAGCACCAGGTCTAGGTGAGTCACATCTGCAGGGGACGTGACTCCTGTCCCCAAGAGGCTGAGCTTGGGCATGTAACAGACCAGCCCTGACGCTGTCTTCTCCCATACCCTGGCGCTGTCCGCAGGGGCCATGGCACTTGGGCCGAGTCCCCTCCTTCTGTGTACCTCACCTTCCCAGACACAAAGTGGTCATAAAGCCTCTGACCTCACAGGACTGTCAGGAGGTTGAAAGAGAAACGGTGAGCAAAGCTCTTAGCATAACGTCTGCCACATCCAAAAAACGGCCTCAAGGAGCGGCAATTACTAAGTAATTTTTCCCAGCAATCCTTGGACCCTTGGAAGCGGAAGTTACCCATAGGTGCCAGTGCTGCCCACTCAGTGTCTGTGGGACAAGACAGAAGGACTGGGGTAGTCAGTGTCCTGTATTCCCTGGGGACACCTGGTTAGGGGCATCAGGGCCTCTGCACCAGGAGGAATTATTCCAGTGAAAGTGGAAGTATCACCGACTGGCTGGGTGCCACTTCCTCCTGGGCGCTGCGCCGCCGCCTCGCCACCGGAGTGCTCCACACGCTCTTGAATCAGCACTGAGAAAGCTTGACCCAGAATCCTTTGCTCAAGGGGACTGCTGGGCTTGGTGCCCGGATCTTCTGAATACCTCACCCTTTTCATGCCTGAGAGCCGCTCTTGAGAGCTCAGAGTGACAATCAGAAGATCCCAGGAGACAGAGCTGGACAGGAATCTAAAACCTCTGAGCAGCCCCTTCACGTGGTAGACGGAAAACTCATGTCCAGAGGGGAAAAGCCCTGCCAGAGACACAGCCGGGGGGAGGAGATCTTAGAGCCCACCCTTGCTGCTTCTAACAAGGCTCCTAGTCCAGTGCTCTGTCTGCTACCTCAGGGATTCTCAAACACTGGTCACACAGAAGTCTTTATAGGAGCGTGTGGAAAAAAACAGACAGTTCACCTGGAGTTTCTAATACAGCAGGGCTCTGGTGGGGCAGGCATGGCCCTTGAAGACCAAGACCAGGAACAGGGTGAGAGTCCCACTACCCTGGTTCAGCAGCAGTTTTGGGGGCTGAAGCGACCACCGTGGGAAGCACAATACAGTCACCCCAGAAATATTCACTTGATACCTCCCCAAGCATACGATGATTTATACCAAGTAAACAGAAAAGGAGGCGGATTTCATTAATCTTAATAAGCGGGCATTGCCTTGGGAGAGGATGGAGTCAGTAAAAAAAATTTCTAAAAAATTGTTGTGCATCTTCTTGTAAGATTGCATTAAACATTAAACCAAGCACAGTCTATTTAAAGTGCTGCTTTTGGATCTCAACTTAAGTAGCACTGTTAAAACCTGTGGCATAGCAGTGTATCTTATTCAGAGTTTAATTAGATTTTGAAACTAGCTGCAAATACACAATTATGCAGTTCTGCTGGAATCTGGATGCCTTGTGAAATTAAAGAAGGATAAGAACTTTCTGTACTGGGGGCCTTTGAGAGCCCAGCGAAGATTGAGTCTAAGAGAACAACCCTGGTTTTCATATTAATATTTTATAACCATAATGGCCAACATTTATGGCACACTTACTCAGAGCTAAGCAATCGCATCTCCTCATCTGGCCTTCAAAACTGTCTTAAAATGTTCTTTTTTTTAATTCTATGGGTTATATAACCAAGGAAGCTGGGAGGTCTAGATTCGGGCCAAGCAGTGGGCTCCAAAGCCCACCCTCTTGGCATCTGGAAAGTTTGCATTCACAAAGACTTTAAAATTCAATTCATTACCACCAGTGCACACAGTCACTCCAAAAAAGTCAACTCCAGGGGCGGGAGGCACTCTGGGGACTCGCTCTGGTGTGGAATGGCTGGTAAGATGTGACTGTCATTATCTGACAGCCTGTCGGGAGGAAAAGGGCATTTCTAAAACCTTTCTGAAGATACGAACACAATTTGTTCTCATCAGTTTTGGAAATATTCCCTTGTCTCAGTACATTTTCTTAAACGGGCCAACAAGGGTCTGGGTGTGAATTATTGCTAAGGATGAGGAGGTGGGTCCACTAGTAGCATCTTACCCCAGGAAACTGTAAATGGCTTACACTTGCATAGGTCCATCATGGCAAGAAGAGTTTTTATTTTTCTATTCGCCTCTGTTTGTTTCCTGGTAAGGACCAGGATTAAGAGTGGTTCCGTGCTGATACCATAGAATGTTCAGGACTCAGCCCGGCAGAGACATCAGCATCTGCTAAAAGTAAGCGCTAGTGTCTTACCTCTGACCCTGCCCAGGGCTGCGACACTCACCCGAAGGAAACCAGACAGGCAGACAGACATCCAGTTTGTGAGCAGTTTCTCGACCACAGACTCCGTGCGCCGCAGCATGAGCTTGGGCTGCATGTTGCTGGACTGCTCCATCAAATCCCTGGTCAGCACCTCCAGGATGCTGGTCAGGTAGACCAGCTTGGTCTGCAGGGCGATGGTCAGGAAGGAGGCAAACAGACACCTGTTTCCAAACAGAACCTCAGTGAGCCCCTGGCCGCAGTGCTGGCTGGACACCCGGGGTGGTTTCCACGGACACGCCCTGGAGAGGAGCAGGGTTTGCCTGGCCGTCATCCTGTTTTTTTAATGTTGAGGTTTCTGACCACTTCTACCCTCAACTCACAAAACTACCCGCCAGTGTTCAATGCTTTGTTTTCAGCACTTCAGTTGAAGTGGTAACAAGAAGTGAGTCTTTCCAAAAATTTCAGGGTGTTTTTAAAATTAAAAATAACACTTCTGCTTTTTTTGATTAAGAATTTCTTTTTTCTTCGTTTAGGGTTTTTTTTCCTTTTTCAGGGTTTTAGAGGGGGCAGTTATGTGCACGTGTGTCTTTAAAATAGCTGTGTTGGGTAAAATGGAGATGTTGTGGCTGTGTAAACGCCCAATCAAATGCTCTGGAAAGCTGGGTACAATGGGAAGACACCTGTAATCCCAGCATTCTGGGAGGCTGAGGCAGGAGGATCTCAGAGTCAGGCCTGGCTTGGACAACTTAGCCACTTAATGAGATACGGTATCAAATTTTTTTTTTAAAAAAGTTAAAACAGGGTTGTTGATGTAGCTCAGAGGCCCTGGGTTCAGTTCCCAGTACCATGAAAATAAATAAAGAATTAATTAAAAATTAAAAAATAAAAGAAGTGACCAATACCTATCCTTTACTGAGAAATTCTTCTGCTTTTCAAGGGTGTGAATGACAGTGACCAGGAAACTTTTATTGCAGATGAGGGCATCCAAAGCTGTGAGACTTTCATTCTTGTCATCAGCATCTCTGTTCTGAAAGAGCCACAACAGAAAAGAATACAATATAATAACAAGTTTAGAGCTAGAAAGTAGATCCACAGTGAGTTTTCCACGACAATAAATTATTTTAATATTGAATTCATGATCCAAAACCCCACAATAAAAACTCAAAGCAATAATAATGGAAATGATAACAAGAATGATAACACAATGCAAGTCAGACGGGCACAGGGCTGGAAATGGAAAGTTGGAGACTTACGTGCATGTCCTCGGTGAAGATGTGTGTGAAGCCACCTGACTGAGAGGAAGGAGACATTTTTATTATTCATAACATCCAAAGGAAATGAACAGAGTATTTTTGTTACAATACTCGAGTCTGTTTTAATAAAGGAGAGAGACTATGTGCTAATCTGAAGAGCCCCAGGGTGTATGCCTCCTGCACACCCTCAAAGATGTAACAAATAATTATTCAGCTCCCAAGAAGCACAACTGACCCTAAAGTATTCTAGGAAGAAGTTCCACTGCACAGCCCCACTTTGGTAGATGAAGGTATCCTACTTTGAGAGAGTAGACTCAAAAGTTCAAGAAGTGCTGGTAGGAGATTATGCAAATGTCAGACCACTTCTTAGCTCCTAAGGGTAAATACTAAATTATGTCAACAAGTTTGAACTACACTCAGCAAGGTAGCATCTGCTGTCCCCATTCAGTGTTACTGAGTAGAACTGAGTGGGTAAAAGGATAGAATCTGGAGCCAGACTACTTGGTGTCACAAGACTTTAGACAAGTTATTTAACCTCTCAGTGCCTGATTTCTCCCATCTGTAAAATGGGTATAATAATGGATCCCATCTCATAAGCTCAGTGTGAACATGAAAGGACCAAGCAAACCCATGAATGCTCTACATCAGCTAGTATTATTCTATCCCTAACTTATGGCAAAGTACATCACAGTGCTGTTATCCCACTGGTTTTGAAAAATATTTTATATATTATCCTCTGTAGCTCCTAAGCATAAATTCCTAAATATGAGCTTGTATAAAGTATTTCATTTACCCAGGTGTGGTGATATGAACCTATAATCCCAGCATTCAGGAGGCTGAGGCAGGAGGATTTCTATAAGTTCAAAGCCAGCCTGGGCTACATAGTAAGTTCAAGGCCACTTAGACTGCATAGTGAGACCTTGTCTCAAAAAAAGTATCATAAATCTTATCGGAATTAATGATTAAATTTTAAAAACATACTGAGTGACACTTTAAATGAATCAACTGAATAAACATTTAGGTCTCTCTCTTTCTCTCTCTCTGGTATTGAGACTTTGGATCAATCTTATATCTCAGTAAAGTCAATTTTTTCTGCAGGGAGTCTTTTTGCATAGTTTCAAATCTGTTAGCCCAAGCAGAAGACCTCAAACTATTTTGGTCATGCTTTTTTCTCTAGGAAAAAGCAAAGGAAAAAAAAAAAAACTAGACCCTGGGTTTGCTTTTTTTGGTCTCCAATAGTCTCCTGCTGAATCAGTGCCACCCACATGGGTAGATGCACCCGGGTGATTCTCAACCTTAAATAAGGTGCTCCACCCCAGCTCTGTAGGGCTCCCTCTTCCTCTCATCCGAATTTCCCTCTTCTAAGAGCTTAGTTCCTCTGCTTACCCTTATTTCTTCTCCTGTTTTCAACAAAATAAAGATCAGTGAATATAACAAAAAGCAAAGCTTTAAAAGCCAAAATAAACAGGCAGGGCACAGCACCAGGGAACTGGTGAACCCCGGCCCCTGCTGCGAACCTGCAGAACCTGCAGTTTTGCCTCTCGATCTCCGGTAGGTGTTGATCAGTCAAGTCCTCCCTCCAACACCCAACCTCCAGGCTGAGAGGATTTGGCTCCAGATCAGTCGGCGCAGCTCCTAATTAATATGAGGACCTATCTGCAGCCTGGAGGGCATTTCAGGTGGCAATGGCCCCTGCTCTCTCTCCTAATTATTATACATTCAATTTTAACTTAGATTTTCTTAATTGAGTTCTGACCAGTAGATACTTGGTTTTCCTGTATCACTCCTTTAATGACCCTCTTGGACTTCAATCTCTCTTCTCCCAAAAAATAATGCAGCATTGGCTCCTGGGATCGTGTTTTGTTTGGTTGTGGTCTCTCAGGCACCTGAACACTCATTGCTCTGTCTTGCTCTTGATTACTGAATTTAGAGGACAGGAACAGTTCTCTCTCAGGCCACAGATTACTCTATTCAGCACTCAAGGGCAGTCATTAACTGGAAATGCCCACACAATGCTCCTGATGATGGGCGAAATCTCCAAGATTTTATTGCTGTTAAATTCTTAATGGGGATTCAGAGAGCCGGGAGGTGAGAACTCGGGGTGTTGCCTTTGCTGAGGCCCTGTGCAGTCACCCCCGTAGGGGCACTGACCCCCAGCTTCTGCAGGTGAGCTGCTGCCATGGAAGTGGATGAAGCAGTAAACCACCAATCTGATGCCTGGGACCCTTGCAGGATAAGTTAAAAAAAAAAATACAAGTGCAAACAGTTGAGGTTTTATTTATAGCCTTCTTGATTTACAATACTAAAGCACCTCCAAAACACGGAGGGTGTTTTATAGAGCTATCCCAACCTCCAGATATCATGGTGTTCACTTCTAGAATTATGGAGAAGGTGGAAATTGCTTACCGCATGAGTCTGGGTTTTTGAACTCCAGGCATTCGGCCAAGTATAGCCGAGAAGCTTCTGGTAAGGTGATATAAACTCTCCTCTGGCCTGCAGAGATTTCTGGCTTTTTTAGAAGTCTAGATTTAAATATGATCATTGGTGTTGATGTGTGCTAGGGGTTGGGTCTCTTGGTAGACACCAGTTCCAGACCAAAAAAATAAAAATCCAACATGGTGGAGCTGAGGTACTGGGATGTGTAGATGATGATACGGAGGGCGAGTGAGGGCCCTGGCCAAAGGCTTGGGAGGGTAAGTGAAGAAGGCCGAGCGAGTGGCTGAGGAAACGGAGGTGTCAGAACAGAGGTGAGACCAGAACCCAAAGGCCTAGCTAGACTCCTCCTTCGACTTCTAACGTAATAATCGTTCATCTCGTGCAGCCATTTCTAATAGCCAAGGATGATCCAAAACTGATCAGCTAAAGAGAAACTGCTGAAGAGAGCCATAAAGACTCTACACTGCTAACAACGCCTGTTTCCAACTCAAAAGACATACATGTTGGCTTCCTTCCCTTTTGCCTGATAGTGCTTTTCGTTTCCAATTGAGAAATAATAGTGAATAATCTAGTAGCTGCAATGGAAGTCAGGCAGATAAACACAACAAATTGGCCAGCCCACAATTTATTGATTTTTAAATGAATTAGTTCACTTCCCAACTGCAAATTCAGTTTTAAACTGGTAGGAAAATAAAGCAAAAATCATCACTCTGAACTTCCACCCCTCTTCAGTTTTTGCTGCGGGACAATGAGTAATCGCCAGTGACCCATCACTGTTTTATACCCTAATCAATGCAATTAATAGTTATCTTTCTCCCTGCTCTGCTTAAATTTAAGCCAGTGTGTTGAACCAAGTGTATTATCTACAGCTGCCTTGGAAGAAAATACCTTCATTATTATTCAAGACTCAACCTTAGGAATATGATCAATGCTCTTTTACCTCAGGGAAGAAAGTTCTCAGAGCAAAATGTTTGTAGTCAAGGAAGGGAACAGTTCCAAAACTATCAACCACATCCAATTTATCCATCTGCAGCTCAGCAAAGCCTGCAAAACAGAATCCCAAGAGCAATATTTTAACTCCACAAACAATGGATAAGATCTTCTGCTGTTTTGTCTAACATGGAGTATGACCTTGGTTTTCATTAAAGAAGAAACAATAGATAATTACTTGGTTGGCTGCAGAAAAGAGCTGAAATAAAACACAAAGCCAGGCCCCGGCCCGGCTGTTCAGTTGTCTTCTATTTTACAAACATGTCTCATTACCATAGCCATCTCCATGTAAGCGTAAAAATTAAAATAAAAGTCAAACAGCCTTGTTTATCTACAACTACAATTCTGGAGCCTACCATCACGGATCTCCTTCCGGAGTTCGCTTTCCAAGAGTTCCAGCTGTTGACTCTGTTTGCGACTTAGCTCCTTCGATTTCTGCCTGGTCACCCCCACAGCCGCTAGGGAGACAGAGATGTTGCATCACATCAATGTGTTAATTTAAAAAATAAAAACAAGAAAAGGAAATAGAGGTAGAGAGATGGAAAGAGAGCTGAAGGGAGAATGAGACAGAAAATGGAACTTAAACTGGGTGTTGTGGTGGATGCCTGCAATCCCAGCTACTTGGGAGGCTGAGGCAAGAAAATTGAATGTGTGAGACCAGTCTGGGCTGCACAGCAAGACCCTGTTTCAAAATAAAAAAATAAAGATGGCTGAGGTTGTAGCTCAGTGGTAGGGTGCCCTTGGGTTCAAGCCTCAGTAGTACAAGGGGAAAAGGAAGGGAGGAAGGAAGGAAGGAAGGAAGGAAGGAAGGAAGGAAGGAAGGAAGGAAGGAAGGAAAAGAAGGAGGGAGGGGGGAGGGAGGGAAGCAAGGGAGGGAAAGAAGGAAATAGCACTTAAGAACTAGATTTTATCAAAGGAAATTTTCCCAGTGAGGGTCATTCTAAAGAAAAGGATGCTAAAATGCAACAGGGAAAAAAACCCTACTCATCTTAAAGTGAAAACTAAATCAAATAACCTTCACTTGTAACCAAAGATCCCAGCTGGTCGAAAAGTAATGAAACAAGCCAAGTCTCCCTACAGCCACAGGCCACTTATATTGTTCCATTCTTTTTCAATGTTTGTAAACATCTCTGGAGAAATAAAGTTGTGCATTGAGTGCAGAAAGAAACCACCGATCCACAGCTGGCGTCATAAGCCAGACTCGCGGAGCTCTAATGGGATGACATCATGCACGAGGAACGCCCCACGCCCCTGTCTGGACATTGCTTCTTTCTCTGCTTCATGTAGCCACTAACTGTGCTGCCGGGCAGCTGAACACAATGAAGTTGGTGCCTGGGTCCAAGGCCCTGCTCTGTGTGACCCTGGGTTTATTCCATAGCATCCCCGTGCCTGGCCGCTTATCTGTAAGACGGCCCACCTCACTGTGATGTTGACAGGATTGCAAGCAGTACCTTCCAGAAAGCATTTAGAACGTAATCTTTAAAAAGAATGGCTACTCAATAACTGTCAATTATCATTATCATTCTAGCAAGTTTCTCCTCTTTTAACAGAAATGATATGGTCAAAGGGCTCTCCTGCCAGCAGACGCGACAGGTGCTGGAGGAAATCACATTTCAGCTCTTTACTAGACCCAGCCATGGAGGCAGCAGGCCTAACCGCGATGCCCACTGCGCACCTCTGAGGAAGCGCTGAACAGCCATTCCCGACCTTGCTCGGTCATGGAACGCCTTTTCCCAGGAGTGTCGTTTGGGAGCATGGTTCCCCAGGCTGCACTTTGAACAGCAGTGGCTTGGATAGGCCATATCGTGCCCAAGGGAGCTTTTCCCGGTAGGAGTCTACAGGGAGGATCTGCAGGTAGCAGGCCTAGGCCAGGTGTGCTTAGTGTTTTCACCAATAGTATGACTGGCTGACTGACTTACTCGAGCTGCTGGTGACACTTATCTCCCTGAAGTGTGTAAGGAGAGGGTGAGAATTCTATAGGGCTTTGCAGATGCAAAAAAGCAATGTGTCACCTTTAGCCCACTGCACCTTAAAGACCAGAAACAATCTCTACAAAGGAAGTGGAGGGAGAGGACTGACGCATCACACATGTGTAGGTCAGAGGTTTCTAGTAAGTCACCTAGTGGACAGGACACTTCAGCCAAGATGGTGTATGTGAGCTGGGTGTGGTGGTGCACACTTGTAATCTTAGCACTTGGGAGGCTGAGGCAGGAGCATTACCACAAGTTCAAGGCAGGCCTGGGCTACATAGTGGGTTGCAGGTGCGCCTGAACTACGCAGTGAGACCCTATCTCAAAAAACAAAATGAGAGCCAAAACAAACAAAAACAAACTAACAACAAAACAAAGCTGAAGAACATGAGGCTGCTTGATAGCAGGGGATTCTCAAAACACAGCCAGCGTTTGGGCCGTAGAAGTAAGTAACCTTCTTCACAGATGCTAACATCAGCCAGGAGTTTATGAAAATATCAACCCAGTTTTAGACTCCAAACATTTGACAGGATTAGGCACTTGGGAAGAACATTTTTAAAAATGCTTGAAATAATAACAGGGCAAAATCAGACCTCTGAAAAGTGAATGCATTCCATTAGGCCAGTTAATCATACCCATGAACCTTTGTTTCACTGGATTGGGAATGACCCAGGGGAAAGGACCTTATCCCAGCTTCTCTTGACCTGGAGATTCCCAACGTTATCAGCAACATAACAGGTGCTCAGTAAAAACAAGGTAAATGGACGCAGAGATGAATGAATGGATGAATGAATGAGAGGGTGAAGAGATAGAAGAAAACATCAACAACTGCCTCTCCTAACCTAAAATATTAGAAAGGCAACACAGTGCTACCTCAACAAATACGAAGTGCTACATTAGCTGGTAAATAAGAGTTCTTTTTCAAAGAAGGAGAGTGTTATGGTTTATCTCTAGATGTCTCCCAAATCCTCATGCACTCATAAATGGGGCTTTGGGGAGGTGGACCTTTGAGGCATGATGCTCACCAGTGGATTAGTCCACTAATGAGTTTATCGCTAAGTGTGATGTTAAGAGGGGAGGCCTGATAGGAGGAGGTGGGTCACTGGAGGCATGGCCTGGCAGGGTCTATCTCCCTCCTTCTCCCTTGATCCCTTTCTGCTTCCCACTTGCAGCTCCATGCACTGTTTCTCCTCTGCCTTGGAGCCAGCCTACTGTGGACTGAAGCCTCTACACACTGAGCCAAGATTAACCTTTCCTCCTTAGAGTTATGGGTGTCAGGCACTTTGTCTCAGGGATGAGAAAATGACCAAGACAAAAAGGAAATGGGCTTAGAATGAAAGCGAGCCCAGAAGTAGAGGTCACAGACTAAGCGGCTGTAGGGATCAGGTACAAGACTGGGCAGAGGGGTCAGGTGACAAAACCAGGGAGTGGTGGAGACTGTGGTGAAAACCCAGGGAGACGTGTCTTCTTTCAAGGGTTTAGCTGCTACAAAGGGCTAGTAAACTATGGAAAGATTAGGTTCCAATGACTCAGAGCTTCCACATTTTTTAAAACGTGAATTGCATGATTTGTCAACTTATTCAGAGTTGAAAAAATGTTGTGTGGTCCAACAAAATACTGGTGTGCCAGGTCCAGCCAGGGGGCAACCACATGGGACCTCTGTACTCAGAGGGACCTTGGAACACTGTAGCAGATGACACGATTCACACTTCCAAAGACTCATTCTGCCAGGAAAAGCAAGGGGTTGGGGCGGGGGGTGGGAAGGTGCTGTTTGGTGGGCTGCAGAGGCAGCATGAGGTGACCAAGTTCTGGGAATCTATAGTCCCAGACGAACTCTGAGGGAATCATGCTGAAGGGTAATTTCTCATCACCATTCAAATGACTGCAGAAGCAAAGTAGATTCTAGTTCTCAAACGCCGTAACACCCATCTCTGTAACCCAGCCTTTCATCAACGGAACATCCTTCAAAAAAATCTTCAGAAAGCCCTCAGCGTGCTCCTATTATTCCCTTCCCAAAGTTGTGCTTTGGGTTTTCACCCATTAATACTTAATTGAAGCAAACAGCCCCTGAAAGCTGAAAGTCTGCCTGCCTGACGAGAGGCCCCAGGGAATGATTTCTCTGACAAAATTAAACAGGGCACTTACCAAAAATGACAATCACGAGCAAGACGGGAAGCACAATCAAGAAGTACCAGGTGGAAGGAACTGACTCCTGTTCCACGTAGAGCTCCAGGTTTCCCAGTTTCACCTGGTGGGACAAGGAGCGTCATTAAACCTGAGGGAGCTGCCTGAGCATCGTATTTATGTGCACAATCCCCTGCCCCAAGTCATTGTCCTCACGATGCAAAAGGAGTGATGAACTAGGTAGGACATCTGAGCTCAGACCCACGCTTGGGGTGCATGGACTCTATGTCCTTGAGCAAATCATTCACCGTGCCTCAGTTTCCTGATATGTCAGTGGAGGTGCTCTGGGCTACAAACCTGTGGATTTTAAACACTGGCCCTCTTTGGCCTGGGGGCTTTAAGTTACAGGCATAGGCCAAGGGAGAGGCAGAAGTCCCCTCCGTTCCTGTGTTTCACGGCGGGCTGGCTTTGAGTGGAGCATATGATGGTGGAAACCAGTTTGGTAATGCTGACCGGAAGATTCCTCTGCTTCTTTTCCAGTTCTGTCATTCTTGGAAGGCAATAAAAATTTCATAAAACTTGAAAAAAAAAGAAAAACCCTGCATCCAGCCTTCTTTTTCCACGGCCGTACACACAGCATGAAGGCGCCTTTGTGTCCTCAGAACCTCGCTGTCCTGTGCAGGCCTCATGCGGCGTGGCTGGGGCACACCTGACACTGCCAGTCCCAGTGTCGCCCGCAGCCCTCAGCAGCGGCCGAGTCCTGCTCACTAACCACCAGCCTCACTCTCCTTGTGGGGCAGGCTGTGGATGGCGCCATGGGGTGGGCAACCATGAGGACTTGGTATGCTGTCTTTTCAGTAAGTCGGCTCATGGGAACACCGCTCAAGCTCTCCAGGGGCTTCCCTGAGCTCCAAGGCGAAAGCCAAGCCGTGGCCCCCAAGATCCTAACATCTCTTGCTGAACCCCTGTGGAAACTCCTGCCTGAGCCTTCCGCCCAGCCTCACAGGCTCCCTTAGTGTGACACAAACACGCTACACAGGTGATGCCTTGGGACCTCTGCAGCCTGTACTTAGTTCCTCAGCCCAAGACTCCCTAGAGCAGCTGGTCCGTGGCTCCTTCCTGCCTCCCCAACTGTTACACAAACGTCCCCTCTACAGGCAGGACGTCCTTGCTCCCCATGGAAAAGCTGACCACCCTGGCTTGCTCATGTCCCTCCGCTCCCGTCTCTAATCCTCCTCACCCTGCCGCTGTTTTCTCTGTAACCGCTGCCCCCATCCAATCACATTTTAGTTTCTTTACTACATGTCCGCGTAGGCAAGCTTTGTAAAGCAGACAACTGCGCCTGTCTCTCCTCTGTGGTATCCCCAGCCCAGTGCGGGCATCGGGAACTACGTCCTGAACCATGAAGATGGCCCGCATTTGCTCTTCTCCGCTGCCACAGAAGGTGAGGACCTGTGCGTTAGCTGCTATGATTGATTTGATAAAAATCAATACCTTTTTACCATACAGATGAACAAAGGGAGGCCCGGAGAAGTCTAGTGACATACCTAGGGCCACACAGCTATGCATACACGGCTGGCAGCCGGGACACAAGCATTTCTTCGTTTTTGCCTTCCAATCTGATGTTCTTTCTTTTTTTGTTGTTCTTTATCCAATTATTTATGACTGTGGGTCATAAAGCTTTTTTTATTTATATACTCTGCAGAGCTCATATGCCATGAACACTAGCAAAGGGCGGCTTCTAATATGTTTCCCTTCTCAGAGGCCTCACACCTTTATTGTGGGACATAAATACTCCATGATGTGTCCCTTGGACATGTCTGGGGAAGATGAATTACAAGAAGGATGACTTCATGGTGAAAGAAGCAACATGGCCCATGGGTTATTTGGTCCCCATCAGATGCTAGTGCCACCCCGGGTATGCTGAGGAGGCCTGTTCAGGGTTTTTGCTAAAACATGTCACCTTCGCATTTGGGCAAAGAATGACAGCTTGCTGTCAATGGGTCTGGAGATTCCACTTGCAGATGCTACAATCTAAATGTATGGCTGGAACAAAAGCTATCAAGACTCATTAGTATCATACACAATGGTGTGTTCAATGCTTTGACATTCAAACAGGCAATGGAAGGATTCTGCCAGCTATTTTGGAGGAATTGTGCTTAGGCTTGCAGTACCAGCTTTGTTTATTTAAAGTGAAAAATCTAAAGATCCACGAAAGATTCCATCCTGGCCTCAGGGATAGCCTTGGAATTACCAGAAGTCAGGTGAAGAGACCGAGTCAGAGAACCACGTGACTTACTCGGACTTTCTTGGAAGAGGCGGCAATGCTGTTTGCATCCTTGATGCCCTGAATTTTGCAAAGGATGGTGGTAAGATCTTGGTTTCTAGTAATGTTTTCAAAACTGCAATTTAATGGCTTATTTTCCCCGTGGAAGAGAGTAATTTCAATGTCTCTCTTAGAAATGTTGAAGTTGTCATTTTCTTTCTGCCAAACAACAAAACGAAGAGGAAGAAATCAGAGCACGCGTGGGAACAGACCTTTGCTGCCCAGGGGTGAGAAGAGGGGGATCTCTATCCCCAGCCAGAAGGAAAAGAAACATACTTGAATTTTCACTTCCAGTTCTGTGTCACCCTCAGATTCTACTCGATACCCTGTAAACCTGGGGTCCTCGAGATACTGCAAGGTCCCACAATCCAAGTAGGTGTCTTGTACTCTCAGTTTCACCACCACGTTTGGACGCACTTTTGAACTCTTTAAATTGGGCGCTAAAAACCTGCAGAAGTCAGTCCTGCAGTATTCAGAGACCTGGGAGAGAAGAAAAGCAGGGTTTTAATGACTGAAGGATCCAGCCATGGTCTCTAAGAGCTAAGTGACCCAGGCAACCAAACTTCTTGGTGTTTCTGTTATCTCATCTGTAAAATGGGGGCAGCAATCCTACCTACCTCACAGGATTAAATTAACCCTAAATTAGGTCAAGTCAAATGTGACAAGGGCTCATTCAATGAAGGGAAGGCTGCCTTGAATGATATTATACACGCACAAATGCTTAGAGGAGTGGCACACTGCAAGACCTCAACACACGCCAGTTAGTATGATTAATATCATTAGTAATCAAGAAAGCTGTCAGAGGGTAAGCCATGGGAAACGAGGCTATGTAGAAAGAGGCAGGCCACAGAAAGGGGAAGACTTTGGCCCAAAGGGCTGAGGTGTCCTTCCAGCCAGCAGAGTAGAATGCTAGGAAATTTTGGGAAAGGAAGAGAATGCCTAGCCCTCAACTAGAGCCAGCTCTGACCTGGACGCGTGGCTGGCTGAGTCACCCCGGCTTGGGGAACCTCTTGTAGGGTGTTGGCAGAAGTCACTAACCACAAGGAGGAAAAGGCTTTTCAGGCAGTAACAGAAAACAAGAGAAAACTAAAGTCAAAGGGACAGAAAGGGCCCCATGAAACGGAGGGTGCAAAAACTGGAGACAGTGTAGACCATGTGGCCCGATTTATAGCTGTATTTTAAAAAACAGAAACATATTGTCATTTCCAGGTGTTTGGAGGACAGGGAGAGACAGTGGTGGGTGACGGCAGTGGAGAGATGTTTATAGAAGAAAAGCTGCAGCTCCTCAAAGAAATTCACCAGGCAAGAGGACTGTCCTCGTTCCTGTCTCTAATACCGGAATAGAGGAAAGAGGGCAGGAGGGGCCGGGGTGGGGGCTCCGAAGCCAGGGTCAGACCTCTGGACCAGGCTGGCCAACCTTCCACCTGAGCAGTAGTTTTCCATCCTGTGACCTGAATCTCGCTTTCACATTTCTGTGCTGGGCTGAAAACTACCAAACCCACCGCCCCCCACTCCCAGCAGCTATACCTCGGAGGAGTCTGGCTGTTGACTGCCTTCCAGAAAGATTACCTGTGACAGGACCAGGCATCCTCATCCTCAGGATGCGAGTGTCCATACAGGTGACCAACTCCCATAGTCTGAAAAGCTTTTTTCCCCCTACATTATGAGTAACTTCTCAGCCACTGTCCCCGGCCACCTGATTTTCTTCTATCACTGAGAGTGAAGCTGTGCTGCTAGACGCTCTTTTCTTATCCTTGGTGTTCTTCCTCCCCTGGTGTTGCCCCCTATTGCCCTTTAAGGACAGTACTGCAAAGGCAAAGTGACCATCTCGCTTCACCAGTGCCAGCCCGCGGGGCCAGCCAGGGGAGAGCGCAGTCAGGACCTTGGGGCACCTCTGCCATGTCCGGACGTCTGCCCGGCATCCTCTTTGGGCTCTCACCCTTTACCCAGTAACTGCCCCTCCAAACTCTCCTACTGCAGCACTGCTAAATATTACCCGTCCTCATGTCATTCCCTGCTCAAAGACCTCCACTAGCTCCCCATTGCCTATAGACTTAAGGAAAATGTTTGCAGGATGACACTCTTGGGTAGTTGCCCCAATATATAGGTTTTCTTTTCAGCCATCCCTCTTGCTCATTCTTTTTTTTTTTTTTTTTTTTTTTTTTGTTTTTTTTATTGTTTTTTTATTTTTTGGTACCAGGAATCAAACTCACAACCTTCCTTTTGCCAGGCAGGCGCTTGTGCCATTGAGCTATATCCCAGGCCCCATCTCTCCCATTCTTGACCCACCGTCTAGGTTCCGGCTGAGCAGGTCCAGGTGATATTCTACCAGGAGCAGGTGAAGAATCCATCCTCTGTGCCTGAAAGTGCCTTTCCTTCCACTTCCACTCATCCAAGTCCTGCCCATCCTACCCCCTCTGCAGCAGTCTTCATCCCGCCCATGTGTAATTTCCTTTTCACATGGAAACACACAGTATCCTTGGACTCAGTGGGAACCAGAGGACCTAGCATTTAATGTTACCCTGTGCTGTCAACTTGCAAGCCCTGTGTAGACCTGCCATCCCCCTCCACAAGGTGAGTGTGACCATCTCATTTGTCTTTCGTCCTTGTACCCAGCAAAATAATTTGTCTACAGTTGGTGCTCAATAAATTGTACTAGATTTGGAAACAGCGTTTAGGAAATGGAGCAAGACCCCTGACAAATTCAGGCCGGGCCTCTGGTCAGGTCATTCTGTGTGACTTACACAATGGGGTGTGTTTGCATCATGGAGACATGGCCCCAAATCAGATGCAACCTGGGCTTGGAACCATTTCTGAAGTGTGCCATGAGGTAGGTGTGTGTAGGACAAGGCTGTGAGATGATGAAGTGGGAGAGTTCCTGCATCTAGGCCTGAGCTCCTACTGATCCCAAGGGAAACAACTCCGTGGCTGCCCTTGGCTCTGCCAACCTTGGTAGGAAGTGATCAGGTGGGGCCCAACCCCGACGAGGGCTGCTCCCCTCCTATGCTACATCAAAGAAAGGGAAAAAGGGGAAGAGAGAAGGGGAAGAAGATTCAGGAAGTGCTTAGTAACACTCAGAGGCCCCAAGAAAACCTTTCATCTCGCTCGCACTCCTGGCACCAGCGGCTTCAGTGTCATGAAGCTCCAGCAGGGATAGACCGTTCCTACCCTTCCCACCGTGGGGTGAGGGAAGGCAAGAGAAAGGGAAATCAGACAGCAGGGAACAGAGGGAGCCCAGGAGACAATGGCCAGAGCAGGAGAAGCAATGGCAGGAGTTCTGGGATGTCGGCAATGTCGGCGAGCCACCTGTTGCTCAGGATCCCTCAGTGCAATGGGAACATCACCGCCCACTCTTCACAGAGACGCTGCTCCTCACTCACACCTCGACCATGCACAGAGCATTTTCACACGGATTCCTAAGCATTGTCTCATTAAAGTGACTCGCCACAAATCACACGAGCAGACAATGGCAACTCTTGTCATACCAAGTTCTTTTCTCTTTCCTCTGCATGGCAGCCCAAAATAGGCAACTACAAGTGCGAGGTCTTTGTTATTTCAGTAATAGCACAGAGAGTATCATACAATGAGTAAATTTGTAAAAAGGTAAATTTAAAATGCTTACAACACCGAAGCTGTAGAAAGAAGAAATTTCCCCAACACAATTTCGGGCAATGAAAACAAAATCATCATTGAAAAGAACTTTCATTGCAAAGCATCTGAAGACTTACGTTTATGTTTTCTTTTAACTCCTGGGAAATGATTAAGCTGTCAATTACATCAAAATTTCTGCCCTTGATTGTTATATTTTGACCACCACTGCAAGGCAAAAAGCAACAAGGGTAAATACATAGGCATTTTGCACTTGGAACAAAACTGTCAGCTGAGGGCTTGGGATGTAGCTCAGTGGCATAAGCACCTGCCTGGCAAGGGCAAGGTCCTGAGTTCGATCCCCAGCACTGCAAAACAAAACAAAACAAAACAAAACTGCCAGCTGATTCACATGTAATATTAAACAGTAATGTGTGAGAGAAAATTAATTTTAATTTCAAATATATGACAATCTAAGAAGTCTTTGACAGATACTGCCCACAAAAATTCAGGTTTTAATTCCCATTCTCAGGCAAAAATTCTCATTTTAATTCTAGGAAGGTGCCCAAATTCTCTAATAGAATTTGAGCTTTCTCGTACCATTTTGCTACATATAATCTGATCAGCTGTCCCTTGAGAAGGAATCAGTGAATGGAATTTTGCTTGTTTGCTGTTTAATCTATATGAAGACTCTTTAATCTTAGCAATTTTCAAAATCAAACTCCCAACCTACCAATTATATTTTATTTAGGGACACTGGGATCACTTTGGACAAGGTAAAATTACTAATGACATTAAAGGTATGAATTCCTCTTTGGGAAACCATATAGATAATAGCAAAAAGGGCGGTGGCTCCATTGATCTCACCAAAACCAAGCCAAATGGCTTCACATCTTCTCGGTGCGTCATCGGATACAGGCAAAGTAGTAGTCACCGGGCGTGAAATAAACAGCTGTCAACAGTTGCAGCTACCCGGGGGTCCCTGTCCTCAGAGGCCACCAGATAAAAGTCCAAGGGGACAGGAGTCTGGGTGTGTCAGGTCCAATAGATGGCTGAGTCCTTGGTGATCAGACCAGTGGAAGGTGAGAGAAGACCAATTTGTGTACAGCAGACCAGACCCCAGGCCCCAGCCCGCCAGCCGCAAGGGGCTGGGCCAGGACGGCCTCCTGCCAACCTACCATGGTTACATGAAGACCAAGCCATGCCAGGTTGCAGAACCCCATTCTTGCTCAAAGCACAAACATCCAGAAGCAACCAAGAGACACGGGCCGAGAATGTCACAGGTAACAGGGAAGTCAGTGACCGCTTACGTCACAGCAAGGCAATCGTATGGAGGCGCAGCCTGACCTTGGGGGCCAGACTGTTTGCTGCTGGAACCCTCTCCGTGCCTCAGTCTGCCATCAGCGAACTCAGGACAACACTAAGAAGGAACCAGCCCCGGCGATGACACCCTGACTGCAGACTTCCAGCTCCAGAAGTGGGAGGAAACAGGTTTCTATTGCTTAAGCACTTCAGCCTGGTGCTTTGTTACGGCAGCCACAGCACACTAATACAACCCGCTCTCACTTAATCTTAAATAAGAATCTCCAAATCGAAGTCTTCTCTCCCCCTCCAAAGCCTTGTGGGTAGTTTTATCTAGAGAGTACTTTCAAAATTAGCTTCAGGCTGTGTGAGATGAGTAAAATCTCTTTAGGGTTGTATTACAAAATTCAAATGTGCATTTAAATTTGATAAGGGAAGGATTTTTTCCCCCTCCTTAAGGGTTAACTGGAGAGTTTATTTTGGAATTTCCATCTCTCACCAAGGGAGAATCTTTGCCATATAGACATTGCCTTTCCTTTGATATCTCTGAATATTTTTCCCAAAGCATTCAAAACAGCTAAAGTTTTATGCATTGAAAGATGCAAGAAAGGACACTTTTATCGTGAGCAGCGGTGTCACACGGTGAAGGTCATAGATTTATAGCAGCAACCTAGGCTAAGAATAGTTACTGTGGTTGAACAAACATTTGAGCTGTGAGTTTCCTGGCAGCCATGGCTAAGAGAAACACAGGATGCGTCCACAGTGCTTATAACAACAGGAGCCACCAGCTTGTCAGGTATGCCTTTCTCTAGGAAAAAAATCCTGAGAGAGACCAGGAATCTGAACATGGCTACCATTTCTGAATTTATCGGCAGGAAATTCATGACCTTTATGCATCGGTCCCTGAACCACAGGTGGGAAACATACCATGCATCTAGACAGTACCTGATCCAGGTGGTAGCAGGAAATATATGGGAACAGTGTGGAAGAGCAATGTAGGATAACGCTCCCGCAGCCGAGCAGTTCCCACCATCAAACTGGATGCACACGTCCTTCATTTCTTTTCGGCTCGATGGAAGAGAAAATTTCATGTGGGTGTCATTTAGCACATGGCTAACCTGTATCCTAGAAAGGGGGAGAGGAAGAACTCTTACATGACACGGACAGCACAGTTGATTGCTCAAGGTGACAGCACACGCATTTCACTTGAACTAGGGCTGCACGATCAGAACAGCTGCAGCTGCGGGCAGCTACTGATTAATCAAGAGCTACTCACCCAGTTGGGGTAGAAGTGGGGCTGGGTTCCTCTTTCTTTTGTGCATTTTTATCATTTTATTTGCATCTCCCCTTCAAGTGGGGGAGGAAGGAGAAATAACCCTGGCCCTTCAGAAGGCCTAACATACAGTGAACACGGGACAGGAATCGTCGAATGGGTATTACACCATATTAAGCAATTATGGCTAATTTTTTGGAGTGTGGTAAGGACACCACTCCTGTTAGCAGTGTTAGCAGTGTACACGGAAGTCTTTGTGAGTGACAGCGTATGGCATCTGGGATATACTTTAAGAAAGTCCAGCAGCTATGCTCATGTGCTTCTCCTGCCCCACCCAAAGCAGGTGAGTGAGACAGGCAAAACAAGATTGGGAAAACGCTGATACAGTTAGAAACTCGGTAAAGAGGGTCATTCTGCTCATCTCTTTTGTGTACGTTTGAACATTTCCATAATAAAAGCTTTAAATAAAAAAGCTAACCACTGGGGAAAAGCTTTAAAGAAAAAAGCTAACCACCTAGCTAAACACTGGGAAAGTGGAACCCAGCCCAACAACAGACAGGTGTGGGAACCCTGTTGTTCCATTAGCGCAGAGCATGGGCGTCTCTGATACAGGCTAAGCTGCCCCAGCCAGGAACCTCCAGACTGGGGACTGGCTGGGATGGTGCTGGGTGCTCCTGACACCCAGAAGGTGCTATCCTCAATGCCTGTCTGGAGTCAAAAGAAAGACTTTCACAGCACTCCTTGTGTCCCTGAGTGTCTACAAGACCCCTTAAAGCACACACCACTGAGTTGTGCCTCAGTAGTATTAATTACCCTGGAGGAGAATTGATGATTATTTCTTAAAGGATGCATGCACGATGAGTAATGCTACTACACCTTACAAGAAGCTAAATGCCAAGAATGTTTGAGCGAGTTGACACGCACCCTACTTCAGATGCACATTTCAAGGTTTCTACAAGGTGCGTAGTTCTACAAAGTTCATTGTCAAATGGTTGCTCATTAAAACAGAAACTTGTTTGTAAGTTTTGGTAGGAGAGAGTAGGTCATCCCACTACTCCTCTCGCATTTTTCTCTTCAAAATAATTACATTTTAAAAATACCATAATAAAAGAGTTTGGGCCTGTGGCTTGGGCTCAGGTATAGGATTAACAGGGAATCATGTCGATCGCTCTCATGAACTTGGGTTTGCTACACAGATGTGGTTACTGAAATGCTACACACAGAAAGGTCTCTTAGTCATTTAATTTAATAACCGTGATATCTCAAGACACATTCAGAATGGAAATGAGAGCATAAAGAGTGAGAAACAGGTTAATGCTCTGAAAACGACTTATTTTCCACTGAAGTTGATTGCCTTTCAGCGAACACACAGGTGTCTAACTTCACAGATTTCGCTATACAGAATGAAAGATTTTTGCAGTAAGGTATTTAGCCAGGATAAATGGCACAAAAATACCTAGGTTGCATAGATACTGCCTCTAATGTGTGCCTGATGGTTCTGGGACAAAGCCGAACAGAGCGAAGCAACCAATGAGCAGCTTTTCTCATCCAGATCATAGATATTCCAGATTTACTGCTGTAAGGGGAAGGTGGCAGTGATGTGTAGCAAGTGAATTAGAACAGAAAATTCAGTAAATAAGCATGGCAGATTAGAATGCTGTACAAATCTGTTTTAGGAGTTAAAAGCCAAAACATCACGCTGTAGCAGATTGTCTTAAATGTATTTCTATGATGAAAATAAGCTCAGCATTATACTTCATGGAGACCGCACCATCTTTTCTTTCAAATTAGCACAAACTTATAAAAGTTAACAAGCAGAAAACTCAAATTATCTGTTGTGTTATTATTATTACATGCCTTTTTTTTTTTTTCCTGCAGTGGGGGAGAGGACAATATGCCCAAGAAGATCAGTGAGAAATTGAAATTTTTGCTCAATTTCCTTAACAGGATGAGTTCGGGAGAAGGAAATCATAGAAATCATAACATTCAGGTGGCACACTCACCAGATATTTACGTTTGGGGCATTTTGTTCTTTTACTGCTAATCTTTGTATTAGTAATTTAATTATCTGAGATTGAAACCAAACCAGTAGAGAGAAAGAAAGCTACAAAGAAGAAAATTTCCAAAATAGATTTTTCAACTTTGGGATGCATATGGGCAGAGTTCCTCCATAAAATTCTGCATCGAATTCCAAGGTACACAAATATTTTTCAAAGCACATCTTCTCAATCATGTTTGTTAGTCTCTATACATAATTTTGATAGTGAAAATGAATTCAGGCTCCAAATAGGGAATATCCTGAAATTACTGCTTACTCAGACTTTGGAGGAAGGGTAGGTAGATTCTCGTACAATGAACTTCAGATTTGTTGTTAAAATCATTTTACTTTTTGGAATTATATCAAATAGACTAACTGGCCTTCTCTAATGCATAGAATCACGTGACTACAGAGAGGGTTCCAATCACACTGCCATTCCTTTGGCATAGGTTTTGGTTTTTGATTACTGGGGATCAATTACTAGGATTTCAACTCACACATCCTTATCACAAGTGCTGGTTCCTTTCAGGATCATCGTGATGTTCGACGCCCGGGTGAAGTTTGCTCCCGTAACTATCACGTTACTTTTCCCTAAGGTCGATATTTTCTGTGGCTCAATGGCCTTCACGTAGAAGACCTATTGGAAATAAAAGATTAAAACCTGAGATCAAAGCTACGAAATGGCATCATTCCAAAAAAAAACGTGTGGATGTGCTGCAGTTCGAAGAAATCACTGGAAAATTACAACATTTTGCAAACACAAGCAGACAGTGTTTAATGAAATCAATGAATTCAAGGAAGAGTACTGAAGATTCATGTCTCTCAACATGCGACAGCATGAGGTCAAACCAATTAGTCTTTGTCTCACAAGACAGTTGAAAATGCAGTTGAAGAGCCCGATGTTCTGTCTAAGGAGTGAGGTATCACCGGAGTTGAGCACCGGCTCACTGTCTCATAGCCTTGGGAAGTTCCCACTGTAAGCAAAAGGCAGGCACAGAAAAAGACTGCACGACTGGAGGCAGCAAGACTCGGTATTACACCGAAGTAAATGTCATCCTAGATAAATTTTATGCCCTAGAGAGTAGTTTGTATTGTTTCATTTGTGTCACTTAGGGTCCTGGAGTGAAGGCGCATACCACAGAAAACAGACCTCACGAGATCACCAGTTCTATCACTTCACACCAAGGAGGTGGACATAAAACCATATGACCAACCACTTCTTCTCCATGATTTGCAAACATCACAATGACTTCCTTGCTGCACAGTCAAGAATACAAAAGTGATTACAATGCAATATGTGTATTACCAGTTCCCCAAGATGAATGTCATTCTTGTATCGCACACACTAAAAAAAAGTGCCCCTCCGGAGTTACATGATACCTACTTCCTATCATGTAGGCAAATGTCTCCTTAGTTCTCCATTTCTAATGGCTTCTCAAATTCCCCTAAAAAAACCAAAGCCCTTTATTCGATGGCAGGAATCATTTTCCCTTTTTTCAAGACAAAACAATTCTGCTATCTTTCACTTCTGTCCTATAGAAGCTCTCATCTTTCACTTAAATTATTTTGGTGTCCTTTAGTAGGCCATTTCCACAAATCTGATTATTCTACAGTATGGTGACCACAAGAGGATGGAAGATTCTAAGATCTCGGCCAATGTAAGTGCAGCAGATCTTAGCATGTGGGAATGACACACTCTTGGTATTTGAAATGACCCAAGGTCCAGAGAGGCGCAACCATGGGACATCTACGCCGGAAATGCTGAGAGCATCCTCTTGGAGGATGAAGCCCAGGAAGATCCTGAGCCACTGCAAGAGCTTCTGCTGGATGTCCAGGTGCCTAACACCTGCATCTTGGGGCAAATGAGTATTCTCTGCCCTGTGTGTCTAACGTGTGTCAGGTTGAACTTGCTAGGCTGCCCAAGCTACTGAATTGGGTGCCCTTTCCTGCACCTTCACACACAGATGCTGCACGGTGGGGCAGTCACCATCCCTCATTACCGCTATGGATTGGTTTTGCCGATTGAGGCAAATTCATCGTTACTGTCATCACAGCAATGATGTAACGTGACAGGGAATTGATTTCAGTGGCAGAATTTATTTTAATCACTTTGTAAAGGCCTTTAGCCCTGTATTTATTGAATCACTGAGGGCCCGAAAGGGTCACTTTAATTATTCTGTTATACTTGACTGCATTTTATGGGGGAAACGATCTGCTGGAGTGGTACTTGGGATGGGGGATTAGCAACGACTTCAGGATAAATCCCTTGCAAATGTCAAGTGTGTGTTGTATGGTGAAAGGCTTACTCTGTCCTCTTACATGGTGACAGCCAAGTGATCAAGTATTTACTGAGCACCTACAGGGTCCTTAGGACAGCACTAGGTGTGGCAGAGGACATGTGATGTCCCTCTAGATCGGGAGTTGGCAAACAGTAACCAGTAACCTACAGGCCAAACCTTATCTCCTTTATGTTTTTGTAGGGTCCATGAAAAAATGTCCAAAAGCGAAGATTAATTCATGATGAATGAAAACACATGAAATGCAAACTCCAGTGTCCATGAACACGTATTTGTGTTTGTGTATTGTCACTGCCTGCTTTCACAGTCACAATTCACATTCTTAGCAGCTTCAACAGGGACCATGCTGTCTGCATAGCCTACAGCATTTATTGTCTGGATTTTTTGTAGAAAACACTAAGCAAACCCTGCTCAAGGAGGCCGCTGTCTTCCTAAGGAGGCAAGATATACTTCTAGAAATGTAAACTTCAATGCAGATTACACTGATAGCCAAGTCAACTATGACTCAGGTTTCTGTTCTTGCTAGATGGGCCTCTCTGTTTCGCAAATTTATGCCACGGCTGTCAGCAGAAGCAAACTGCAAACAGGCCAAGTACGCACTACTGCTCTACTCGCTGCAGAGGATAAAGACAGCCTTATAACTAATGAACAAAAGATTTTTAAGGGAGTTATATTTTGCTCTTAAATGGCTCTCCAAACACCATCTGAGGACCTGCCACGTTGCCTTATTAACTTTTTATTTCCCCCTGAGTAGAGACAGCCTTGCTATTTCAAAAGGATTTCATTTTAAAGCCGTATTGTTTAGAGAAGTTCCCATTGGCCGTCTAGGATAGAATCCAGCCCTCACTATCTCGTAAAAGCAGATGCTTGCAGTCTGTTTTCAAAGAGGTCAGATTAGCTGTCCTTTGTTTGCTGCAAGGATTTCTCCTAATCCTAATAAGTGAGCTAAAGAGCTACCAAGAGGACCCCCTAAATAAATAGTGCAGGTAGGCAGAAAAATTGAAAAGATAGGCCAGTTAAAAGGCTGCAACAATTCTTAGAAATACAGTATTTTCTGTATTTGCTGATAGAGATTTTTTTAAAGCCAGTAAAGACAAAAGTCAGAGAAAGACCTTTCACCATGTTCCACATACTCTACTGCAGACCTGTTTTTCATATTTCAATCAAGAGTTAATTCACAATGTGACACAAGTAGCCAGCCCTACAAGCTTACCCATAGAAGGGGTTAATTTGAAAACATAATTGTGCTTGATACATAGAGAATTTCTTACAGCTTTACAGTGAGATACTCCCTACAGTGTCCAAGGATTTCCATATGTCAAATCAAATCACCCTTGAGTGTATCCATCATGGCCCTAGGTTGCCCAGCAAGCAACCTCAGAAGAGTTTACTTCCTGTTAGTTACATTTTAAAGACTTAAGAGTTATTTTTAAATGGGGTCACCATTGTAAATTATTTAATAAAGTATTCTGAGGTTTGGTCTCTTGTGAGTTTAAACCACTCCCTGTTTTATATAAGAAAGCACACTGGAAATTGGTTAAGTAGGTGATTTATAGTATGCCCAGTTATTTTTTTTCAAAACTAAGTCATTACAAGATATTGGCAATAGCACAACCACTTAGAAAGAGTTATCTTTGAAAAGCTCTAAGAGGATTACTCTTGACAGTTAAGAGTATCTTTTGTGAAGTCTGACGTCAACACAATTCAAATTACTATGACATTAATGGAGAAAATACTGATATGATTGAAAAGAATATCGGAAAGAGGTGCATTAGGAAGGCTCAGTTTATTAAGACCAAATTGTACTCTATTAATCCCGTTAGAAAAACTCTCAATATAGCCAAGCTCTCTGTAGGTCTGGACCTGAATCAACACCTGGTAAAACGTCGCTCAGATTTTCACTTGCGAAATTAGTTCAAACAGGACTGGATAAAAAGTCATGGATTCCAAACCAGCAGGAAATGTGAAACCAAAGACAGAAGAGAGATGAAAGCCAGCACAACTAATTAAAAGAAAGTATCCTGAAGGGCCCTACAGGGGTGAGTATTTGGTTCAGAATTATTTAACATCTTTATTAATGACACAGAAGAGGATGGAAGTAATATATTAATGAAATGTATAAATTGAGCGCAGTGGTAACCAGCAGTGGAAAAGTGTACGGAAGAGGTGAGATACGGAAGGAAAATAGTACAATACAGTTCTACCAAAGAAAAAGTAGATTTGAATAGAATAAAAAGGTGATCTATTTGTTATTCAGTGCCCCCCGTATGTCCCTTCATAGGTGCCTATACATCCCCAGGGAGCTGAAAATGTAACTTCAGGTGGTCCTGGGAATCGTCAATAGCTCACAGCACCCCTGGACACAGAGGGGAGATGCCCAAGGAGAAGGCACTAGGTCCGCCAGTGTGCAGAGAGGCCCAGTTTCACCTCTCCGGCCAGGGACTCTAAGGCGGAGCTGTCTCTCCCCACATCTGCGACAAGCTTTGGCAGCCTAAGGCCTGCAGAGGGCCAGTTTGTTTCCTCCCTTTTGGACGCACCTTGGTAGCACCAATATGATGTGGCTTAACACTTATTTTTACCCAGTTTAGATCAGATAATATAGGGCAGTGGTTAGAACTGAGCGTGTGAGTCAGACTGCCTGGGTTTAAATCTCTTTTCTAGTGTTTACTATCTACATATTTTTTCTAAGCCATAATTTCCATGTCAACAAAATGGGGGGGGTCCACCATGAGACTTCAATAAGGAGGCACTGTGAGCTGAGGACATAGCAAGGACCCAACATGCCTTAGCTACAACTATTTGAATTAGTACACTCTGGCATGCTTCTGGGGTCTTTTCTGTAGTATATATTCAACTCTTTGATGAAAAGGTATCTCACTTCCTCCAGAATATTCATCTTCTACAATATAAGTTCCACAAGCGCATACATTATGCCTGCTTGTCTAAGCATACAGTAGTTGCTCAATAAAGCACTGTTTTTGTTGGTGTTATTTTGGAGCCAAGATCTTGCTCTATAGTTCAGGCTGGCCTAGAACTTGTGGTAATATTCCTCCTGTGTCCACCCCTTGAGTGCTGGGGTTATAGGAGTGCACCATCACACTCTGCTCGACAAACACATTCTTAGTGGATGATTAAATGAACAACTGAAAGTGAACCCTACACTTTTAGCACAGGGCTAGACCCACAGAAGCGATTCGGAAAGGTACATGTTCAACTTAATTTCTCTTCTGAAAGAGCCTATTTGGATTGTCTGTGAGAAATTAAAATGAACATTCAAAAGTGATGGTGGAAGAGAAGGCAAGGTGTGAAGGAGGGGGAGAAAGAGCGAATTGTAAATTCCTGGAGAGCAGGAGTCACGCGTGGCTCTGTGTGGTTGATCTCTGCCCTACAGTGATGAGCGTGTCATGAGGAATAACAAACATCAGCGCGGTGTTGTAGACAGACTGTCACAACCTCCCCTCGAAAGCAGGGAAGGGAGGCAACTGCGCCTGCGTATCAGCCGGCGGAGGCAGAAGATATAAGACGTGGGGAAAGTGGTTGGGGCAGGTCCACAGGCCAGTGGTGGTCTAGGAGAGAGAGAGAGAGACAGACACAGAGAGACAGACAGAGAGAGAGGAGGAGAAGGAGGGGGGAGAGAGAGAGGGAGAGAGAAGGGGAGATGCAGCTTTACAGCTGAAAGTACTCCTCGTCTTAGATAAGACTTGGGTTTGAGTTTCATTCCCTGTTTTGGTCACTCTTTGCCCTAATGCAGCACCTCTGATAAATGTTTCCGGGTCAGCGCATGTGGTTAAGTTGAACTTGGAACTCTATTTCTAAGTGGCACAACCTTGGATGAGAAAATCCATGCATTTAAGCGACTGTCTTGAGTGGGGTTCCACTGCCACTGAAGAATAAAGTAAAACCTCTCTGAGGGGTGGCATGTACAGTGCTGTACGTGCGTGCAGGCTCCCAGACTCCTTTCACCCCTGTGTGCTATCAAGTCCTGCGCCTTCTCTTCTAGCCATGTTGATTGAGCGAGGTTTTCCTATGAAGTGTCCTGGGATTTTCTGATTTCCTACCACACTTCGGCTTCTGCCGGCTCCTCTGCTTAGAACACCTGTTCCACTGTCTCCATGCATCTGGATGCTTCTCCTCCCTCAAAGGTGAGCGCAAATGCCATCTCCATCAATCCATCCATCCATCGATCAAAGGCTTAAGCAAGCATATTGATTAAGTGTGTTGCGCTGCCAGGTACTGAGCTTAAATAAACAGGAAGGACTGACACAAGGCCACGTACGGACAGGCTCTCTGGTCTGTGTTCTTTCGGGTGCTAGCCCTGTATTAACATTGCTTTTCTGGCTTTGTTACCCACGCACTCATGGATAAGATTCTTAAGACTGATGGCCAGACAGGTGCTTGGTCATCTGTGTCCTCCACATGGGATCCCCAGGGCTCACTATAACAGCATCTGGTACTGTACATGCTCCATAAATGCCTGCACGAAGAACCGACCTGAGCTCAGGACCACGGAGCCCAGGAGGGTGCCCGTGCCCCTCCCAGTGCCCGGCACACAGGAAGTGCGATGTGGACAGCTCTCAGTGGCTTCTCTGCTGGGAAGAGTGACAAAAAGGTAGGGTGCTCTGCTCATGGCTGACCTGAGACCCAAAATGGAAACCACACTGTTACACATTCTACGTGATAATGAAAGACAGCAGTGTTTCAGAGAGCACGAGAAATCCCTCCTGAGACAAACGGCACTCCATTCCCTATCAGCCCAAACTGATGTTCTGCTCTGAGTCATGTACGGAAAGAAAACATTTCAGTATGAACAAAACGTCATTCTCCAAACTTAGAAGGGTGATCCGCAGAGAAGCACAGGAGACAGACTGGGCTTGGTGAGCCTCAGCCTCCTCCTTCTCATATGGTGACCCTACTTCTTTGAACCACACAGTGTTGAGTTCAAAAGGAACAGGAAGGCACAACACAGGAAGCCAGGATGCAATAGCTGTATCTTTTTTTCTTTAAAATAAAAGAAGTTTACAGAGCGATTGCCTGGACCATTACTTGGCAAAAAAAGAAACAAATCATTGATACATAAACGAACTTGGAGGAATTTTCATACAACTACATCATATAGCACCCCTTCAATATGTATAATTTCAATGGCTTTATGCACTGGTTAAAAATTAATTTTAAAAGTTAGTCTCCAAAAGGGTATAGCTGGATGATTCCTTTTACAGAAAATCCTTGAAATAACAAAATTATAGAAAAGGAGAACAGACTAGCGGTTGTTGGGCATTAGAGCTAGGGAGTGGGAGGGAGGAAGTAGGTGGGGTTACTAGAGGGCAACTCGGGGAAGCCGCGGTGCTGGCCCTGCTGTATCTTGACCACTGATACGGTCTGTATCCTGGCCGTGGTCTTGTGCTATTGTTTGCAAGATGTCACTTTCAGAGAAAACCAGGTAAAGGTTTTATGCATTATTTTTCTTAAAACTACATGCGAATCTACAATTACCTCAAAATTGAAAGTTTAATTTTCTCTAAAACAATCTGCAGAAAGAACAAAGTTGTGCAATGTCTGTAAACCCAGCACTCTGGAGGCTGAGACAGGAGGACTGATGTGAGTTTGAGGTCAGCCTGGGTGACACGGGGGCAAAGTGAATTCAAAGCCAGCCTGTATTACCTAGTAATACCCAGTCTCAAACAAACAAACAAACAAATAAATAAAATTATAATATGATCCAGCAACTTACATTGGGTTTAAAGCCAAAAGAATTGAAAGGAGCATCTTGAAGAGATAGTTGTACAACCATGGTCATATGAGCATTATTCATGGGAGCTAAAACAGGGAAGCAATCCACGCATCCACGGATGGATGAATGAATAAACAAAATGTAGCATATGCTTATATTGGAACACTGTTCAGCCTTAATAAGGGAAGGGAATTCTGACCCATGCTACAACACAGGCGAGCCTTGGGGACATTATGTTATGCACAATAAGGCAGTCACAAAAAGATGACCACTGATTCTACGTACTTGAGGTACACTTAGTAGTGAAATTCATAAAGACAGAAAATAGAATGGCAGTTACCAGAGGCTGGGGGCAAGAAGGATGAAGAGTTATTTAGTGAGTACAGTTTCAGTTTCGCAGGATGTGGAGTGTGCTGCAGGTTGGTTGCACAGCTCTGTGACTGTAATTAGCAGTGCTGAACTACCTGCTTAAAAACAGTAAATATAGTAAATGCTTTGTGCATTTTCCCCAAACTAAAAATAACAACAAAGTTTAATTAAAAGAAAAAAGCCACTGTCTCCTTGATCCACATCCCTGTCACTACTTCTTAGTTTCACAAACCAAGGGGAAGAGAAAAGTAGCCCATCATTTAATTAAACCTCAAAGACTTTCAAAGTCCAGAGATATTGGCACACCAAGCTTTTCTAATGCTTTAATTAACTGCATAATCCATTTGAATTCACATTCCCTCTGCCTGTTACTTAATTCACCTAAAGTTACTATCAACTTTTCAGTAATGATTAAAAATGTGCTACTTATTTATATTGGCACTTGACCTTAAATAGCTGAAAATGGCTAAGTCAAAGCCACAAATTAGTCATGAAATAGAAAACGGAGCCTCTTTTGGGTGCTTTTAATGCTGTTGTTTTTAATTCGCCTGATGCTGCCAGACTTCAAGGTTAATGAGAGCAGGAACTTGTCTTCTTTTTGCTTGTTTTTCACCACTTATAGATACACAAGAACTTTCGCTCACTGAGTGAAGCCAGCACCTAGTTGTGCTCTGAACGGAGCCACATATGTTCCTCCAGAAATGTTTAAACAGCCCCCTTTGCAAACATGACACACATGTTGAGTTTGGTGATTAGGAAGAAAATAAAGAGAAATTCCCAACCAAATTTTATGAAAAAGCACCACTTTTGAAAAGGAAAGAGAAATATACATTTCTTAACAACTCTGTCTTAGCATCAACTCCTGGGTTGATCTTATCTACAAAGGAAAACAACAAGACAAAACCCACAGCTTGATTCAGGTTAGTTTGTACGCTTTCCATAAACGCCTGGCCACACACATAACCCCAGAACGGCTATCATGGCATTTGGTTCAAATTGAAGTCCCCGAATGCGGAGGGCTCCACTTCCCCCGACGTTCCTCAAGTAAGTCCCAAAGTCACCTTTACAATTCTGGTCCTATGGAACAACATCATTTTTCATAATTACAGAGTTTTAATTTCTGTAAGTGAGTGTGAGCCTTTGATATATTGAGCCAATTAAGTGAAACTTGGTTAAAAACCAACGGGGAATAAAAGGGAATTTTGGCAGTAAGTAAAATAGAGAATTTTTAAAAGGAACCCAAAGTAGCAGCAGTTGTCACTGTCATCAAAAAGGCATTTTTTCATTATCAACACAAAGACAGGGTCGGACCTGTAGACCCAGGCTGGTTCTGTTACTTTTCGTGTCCTTGAATCTTCCTCCTCCGGAGGTCTTGGATGGCTTCTCCACAGCCACGTGACAGAATTCCTGCAACAGAGAACATCTCTTTAACTCCAAGTCGGTGGGAAATTCAAAGTGTGAAACAAACACAAAAGGTGGTGGTGCACGCCTGTAATCCCAGCCCTTGGGAGCCTGAGGCAGGGGGGTCACTGTGAGTTCAAGGCCAGCCTGGACTACACACAGAGTTCAGGGTGAGCCTGAACTACAAAGTGAGACCCTGTCTCAACAAAACAAAACAAAACAAAACAAAACAAAACAAAAAAAAGAAGGCGGAGTGGACACAAACATTTATTTTTGGTTAAACTTTGTAACAGCAAAAATGTCACTTTACCTGGTTTCTCTCATAATCAGAAGGATCACAAAATGTGAAGGGATGGATACACTTTCTGTCCCGTTTACACCAAGCACAGCCAGTTCCAATGCATATTGAGCACCTGGGAACACGGAAAATCAACTTAATTCCCACATCTTTAGGGAACTATTCCTATCCTAGAATTTCTCTCTGTCATGCAGAGTGCAAGTACTTAAAAGAACTTTATTTTTTTGAGACAGGGTCTCACTGTGTAGTTCAGGCAGGGCTTGAACTCACTACATAACCCAGGCTGGCCTTGAACTCCCAACGATCCTCCTGCCTCAGCCTCCCGAGTACTGGGATTACAGGTGTGCGCCACCATGCCAGGCTGCAAGAATTTTAAAAACAGTCCCTGGGTGCACTGGGAAGAACAGCGGAAAGAAGACAGCGCTTTGAGGCGGGGCATGGAGTATAACTTTGTGTCCTGTGCCACTGGGGTTGCCGGACCAGCATCTCACCTGCAGGCGTATTGCCATGGAAACGTGAAGCTGGGGTCCCCTGCTGGTCTGTAGATGACACAAACTCACTGAATCTGTTTCTGAATTCAGTTCTGCTATTTGACACGCTCAGGTAAGTGCTTGTGGGGACAGAGCACTCTCTCTCTGCTGCTACCTCTCTCTCTGCTGCTACCTCCCTACCAGATCAGCCAGTCCTGATCACTGGAGCAGCCAACTCTGCCAACTGCCTGGAAAACGGGAGACACAAAGTGCTATCTGGCAGACAGAGGAAATGAGGCACTTGTGTTTGCTTTAAAATCAAATTAAGGAAGAAATGTGTCCACCGATCAAATAATCTACCATGCATGGGAGACCGTGGAGGACTTGAAAAGCTTGCATTAGAATAGCTGCGTTAAAGAAGACATGATAGAAGAAAAACTAGGGTGGTCTGGAAATGTGGCCAGTCGAGGCCAGGGGAAGGCCCCGCACAGGACAGCAAGGCCGACCTGTGCCAGGTAACGGACCCAGACTGCACCTGATGTATTTTCCAAGGGCTGCTGAAGCATCCCGAGATCCTGACCTCAAAAAGCTGCGGATTCCATGGGGAGTGGAAACACAGACGCCCCTGGAGTGAGGAACAGATTTGTGATTTGTGCTTCTCCTGTCCCTCGGGCAGGATTACTATACGGAGAGCTTTGCTAACAGGAAGCAGCTCCCTTGGAGAGTGCGTACCCGCCGGGGGACTGAGGTCTGAGCCTTAGTTTCCCAGTGGTGTGACCCAGGGCAAGTGGCTCCCTTTCATCTGGCCTCTAAAACTGCCGACCAGGGGAGTTACATTTTTCAAAAACTCTCTTTGAGCTATGAAATTCTATTTAATTACCTCCCACCCCTCTTCCTATTTTCTGGACTTCTGAGGCTTTCTGTATCAAGATTTGTACTTTTCTTTCCTAATTCATTCTATTTCTTAGAAATCACTGACCCCAGCCTTGTGCTGTTCCCTTTCAGCGTGCCCCTGGGGGACAGAGGAGTTCCAAGGCCTCTCTCTACCTCAGTCTCACGTCTGAATTCCCTTTCTCAGTAGAAACCGGCTCCCAAGCCGGGCTGAAAGAAGCTCATGTTCGGTGCTTACAGGGTTGGTCATGGCAGCAGAGTGAATTGCTAATAACACGGCTTCCTGTTCCCATGGGGCAATCAGGGTGCCCTTCCAAGCGGAAGGTCAGGCCTCTGAGAAGTATTTCCTGTCTTCTCTGTGCTTTAGAAGCCAGGACTGGGGTGTGGCCCTAATCTAGAGGTACCCACTCGTAGGGGTAAGGAGGGTAAGGAGAGAACAGCGGATTTGGGTGTGGCTCACTGGCGGAGTGCTTACCTAGCAGGCGCACGGCCCTTGGGTTCCACCCCTAGCATCACAAAAATCAATTAATCCATTAATCAATCAACCAATCAAAGAGAGCACAATGAACAGATTCTTTTGGCAAAGAAGACTTCATCTTGTGCCCTGGAGTCTATTTTCTGACTTGTAGGGTCAGGCCTCCTTGTTCCCAATGCCACTCTGATCTGGGGGCATCTGTAGTGTCCCTTCTTCTGTCCTCACTTCATGTCTCTCTGGGCCCCGGGGAAGTACACTTCTGGCTGACAGCACTCAAGGCGCACTCTCTCTCTCTTTGGTGGCCCCGAGTCACTTGTGATTGGCCCAGGGTCTCTCTCTGCTCCCGCAGGCCACGCCCCAACAGACACTTAGGGAAAGCTGAATTCCACCAAAAGAATTCTTTAGGAAACTGAGGAGTCAGGCAAATAAATGAAAACCAATGGGAGAATATTTAAATTTCACAAAAAGCCTTACTCTCTTAATGATGAGCAGTTGGTAAAGTTGAATCTTTCTGACAAATGCGTAAAGCTGAAGGAGAACGTCACGTTGACAAGCAGGACATCTGGAAGAGAGAAAGGGGCGAAGTCACTGACTGCGGATTCCTGCCACAGTCAAGGGTAGCTGGAAATGCACAAAGAACATAAATGCATATTTTCACTGTTTCTACATAGAGGGCACGCGTGTGCCAGCTGTTCGCCGGCATTTCAGTCAGTATGTGGCTCCTTCCCCACGGGCCACTCGCGCCAGGCAGCCGCTGAGCAGTGCGCAGGCCTCCAAACAGACTGAGCCTGACTCCAGCTGCAAGGCTCCCGCGAACAATCACTAGGAAAAGCCATTTTACAGCCCATTTACATCTCATACTCTCCCTGGGATCACTATCTCAGCTTGTAATTGGCCAAGACATAAGAATAAAACAAGCCACCGAGCAAGAAGTGCCTAAGATATGAAAACCAGCACGCTAGAAAGGAAATCCTGCACCTTTGGAAAAATCCACACTTTGTAAATATTTCCCTAACAAACTCTAAAGTGTGGTTCCCTGGAGCAGAAATCCATGATTTTCTTGGAGGAAGCTGTTGTCAAATCCAGGATGAGGGCTTTCTTGTTTGTCTTTGAAAACCTACCCGTTGGTTAGGAAGCCCCAAAAGAATAAAGTAAGGATGCAAAGTGCTCAATCAGCATCAGAGAAATGTAATGTTTCCCATATCTCCTTAAACAATGATACTCCACCTGAGGCAGTGATTTCCAAATCTACATGTCTACCCAAATCATTTGAGAAATTTACGAAAATGTAGATTCCAGGGCTGTGCTGCGACATGTTCTGAGTGTGGTGTGGGCACAGACCTGGGGTCTGGGGTGGGTCTGGGGATTGGTGGGCCGCAACGCTGCCTGCAAGAACAATCATGAAGAGCCAGGTTCCTGCGCTGTGGCCCACAGTCCTATCTTTCAAATCCTGTGCCATCCAGGCTGGGAATATAGCTCAGAGGCACAAGTGCCTGCCTGGCAAATGCAAGGGCCTGAGTTCAATTCCCAGTAACAACAACAACAAAAAAAATCAAATCCTATGCTGTCCAGGGACCAGTATTAAGAAAGAAGTAGTAATATTTTTCTTTCTATAAATTAATGGGAATAGTAGGTGGTAATTTTTAAATCAAAGTCTTGACAAAATAACAAGTTGGCCTCATTCTGTCAGTGTTTATTTTGTCCCTCCCTCCTTTTGTTTCTTTCTTGCTTGCTTGCTCTTTCCCCCTCCTTTCCTTCCCATCCTTTTCTTTCTTTTCTTCCTTTCCTTCCCTTCCCTTCTCTCTCCTCTTTATTTCCTTCTTTCTTGTGGTACTAGGATTTGAACCCAGACCCTCTACACTGGACTGCATCCCCAGCCCTTTAAAAAAATTTTTTTTAGTGACTGAAAAAATTTTTCAGTCACTAAGTTGCCCAGGCTGGGCTCAAATTCACCATTCTCAGGCTCACACAGCGCTGGAATTGCAGGCATGCACTATCTCACCCTACTCTTTTAATTTTTTTACTGAAATTGTATTGGTGTGTGGATTTCAGAGTCTAAGAACCATATCAGGTACTTCTGTACAGCAATAAGATTCAGTCTGATGGCCGGAATTCCACATAGCGTTCTGCTCACACGAAGTGGGCTTCTGCGAAATGATAAGGAGCCCCGGCCCCACCAACCGCTTGGCGAGAGCATTTGAACAGAACTTGACAAATGCTAGTGGAGTGTGTATATGGACACCAAGCATGGCGAGACTCCCAGGGGAAACGCATTCCTACACAATCAGCAAGTGTCCAGTGATGCGTGGAAGAGGTGTCTTTCCCCACTGTTGCAAAGCAGAGGGAAAACAAGCTTTGGTGAAAGAAGTGAGGCCTCTCCAAGGAGGCCGTGGATAAAGCTCTGGCAGTGGCCTCGGACTAGCTGAGCACATGCGTCAGGAAGTGCATTCATTTCCCTGCCTAAGGATAGGCAAGGAACTCGGAGAAGGGCAGGTGAAAGGTGGACGCAACTGATGGAGGCCCTAAGAGCAACCCATCCGCTTCACAAGTCACTCTCAGATGATCCAGAAGCGTACTCTATGGGGGAGCGAGGTCTGCATTTTAACTTCCAAAGTTAACCAGAGGTGCCTCACAGAGGCTCTATAAGGAAGGAAAAGTGGAAAACTGATGCGATTTTCCAAGGAATTCACATGTACATGGCCACCGCGAGCCCAGGGACTGAGACCCACTTGCAAGCTAGGGTCTCTGAACTGCTGCATTAAATTCTCTTTTGGGGAGTAAAGTATCAACTGAGTCTGAAAGCTGGTGTCTCCTCAGAATTCGTATGTCGGGACCTAATCTCCAATGTGATAGCAGTATGAGGTGAGGCCTTCAGGAAGTGATTAAATCCTGAGGACTCCATCCTCGTGAATGGGTTAGTGTCCTCATAAAAGGAGCTGGAGGGACCGTCCTTGCTTTTCTGTTCCCTCCTGAAGCAGACAGTGAGCCCGCACCAGACACTGAATCTGCTGACGCCTGGATGTTGGGTTCCCGGCCTCCCAAATGGTAAGCAGTCAGTGTTAGCGTCTATAGATCACCCAGTCTCAGTACCTTGTTATGGCAGCCCCAGTGGACTAAGACACTGGGTGGCTCTAGTTCTCACCACACGACTGCCTCACCTCCACTGACCATGACCCATACTAGGAAGACTCTACCACGGACCTAACTCTACTTTCTCACCTGAGAAACTCACAAATCCCCCACTAGCCTCCTAACGATCTCTTGCACCCATCTGCTTCTTGACAATCCCATGCGGGTACTCCAGCTCTCACACTCTCCCACTTGGATCCCTGCAGTAGTTTCCTTGTTAGCTGATCTTCCGGAACACACTCTTCCTGCCTTCCCCTCTTCTGGGCCATTCTCCACCTATAGCCATTCATTCATTCATTCATTCATGCATGCATCAAAAACTGATTGACTGTAAAAGGCTATCTGGGGCCAGATGGTCTGCTAAGCACAGCATTGAAGATGTCTTTCCAAAGCCCTGCCTCTGTGGCGCTCACATTCCAAAGGAGATAATACACAGCTGCACATTTCCACAGGCTAGGTCTGACCGTGCCGCCACCAGCTTAGACCTTTCAGTGTCTCATCACAGCCTCAGGATGGAGTCCAAGGGTCACAGGCCTTGTGGGGTCCCTTGGCTGATGTCTTCCACCTGCCCCTCCCCTGTTGCCTTTCCTGTATAGAACCTCCTCGGGTTCTTCCAACAAAGCTTTTTTCTTTCCTTCTTGCCATCTCACAAGTTACTCTCTGCCTGGAAGACTCTTCCCTCTTGCCTTTGTCTGACTCAGATCCGCTCATCCTCCAGTCTTATTTAGACTGGTATCACTTCCTTGTTACCCCTCCCACGCTCATGTCCAGCCTGGTCCTTTTCCATGTGCTTTCCCAATGCTCTAGGTTCCCTTCATTTACACACGGCATTGTACCGAGTCACTTATTCCTCTCCGCCCTGAAAGGTCCTAAATACTCTTAGCAAGGGCCAGCTCCATCCTTGTTGTCTCTGTATCCCTAACACCTAGCTTAATGTCTTACACACAGTAAATGTTCGGTACATACTTCCTGTATGAGTGAATGGGCTTAGGCTGATAGGACACTGGTGGCAATGTGTTCTCATCTCACCTAGGATGCTTCCTGGTTTTCAGATCTCTGAGATGTCCAAGCCATTCGGGTGGAGTCAGCTCTGTGGTGCCTGGCCTTCCTGCACTCTCCTAGCCACGCATCCCCCTCTGTTACTCTCCAGGGTCTCATCCCAGCGCCAACAAATAAGGTGGAGGTGAGATGAAGACCCAGGCGGGACCCCGCGGGCGGGAAGTGAGGACAGCAGAGGAAAGGCAGATTCCCTGTTATTTAACTTGGTTTCCCAGGCAATCTGAATGCAGCAGATTCTCTTGCTTTCCTGGCTTTACAATGAAACGTGAGGAGTCCACACACCTCGGTAGCTTGGCCTGGTGAGGAGGATGCAGGCGCAGGCCTTGTTTTCCCGACTTTTCTCCTGGCAGAGCACCTTGCCAGTGTCCATGTTCTTCACCCAGCACTCCGAGGGCTTTGAAGAGAAGTGTCCCACCATAGTCACTGTGGTCTGTGAGGGGAAGGAGACACAGGGAACAAATGACTGTCTCTACACCATCGCTGTTCATCTCGCAGCCTTACGTGACTCACCTTTGACCTGCCGCAGGAAGCAGCTCTCAGAAGAGCTGAGGTGAATACACCGGTGTTCTACTGGCTGTTAGATTTGCTCCTTTGTGAATCCCGTATTCCTGCTCTTCAACTGTATTTCTGCTGTGTATTTTTCTTATCAGTTTTAAGAGCGCTCTGCATAGTGTAGATATTAATCCTTATCTGTCATATTTCTGACATATATTTTCTCCTAATCTACTGTTTGTCTTATAACTTTTGTTTGTAGAAGCTCTTGCCCTTTCACAGTGTGTTTTTATGTAATCAAATCCAGGTTTTCTTGTCTTGGCTATAAAGTGCTTTCAAAACTCCAGCTTTCAGACATGTATAAAACTGTTCCAATTGTTTTTTTAAGCTTATATCTTTAATCCATCTGGAATTTATTTCTATATATATTGTGAAATGAGAGTCCAATTTTATTTTTACCAGATGGTTAATCAGATATATCATAACCATTTACTTAAAAAAAAAAGAAAAAAAAATCCCAACCACTCATTTTCCCACTGAACTGATATAATCACTTTTGTCATATATGAAATTACCATATATTTGGAATCCATTTCTAAATTGCTCTATTCCAAAAATCTATTGATTTACTTCTGTTCCAATGTCATCAAATTTCTACTACTATGGCTTTAAATAGGGAAAATCTTTGCTTATTTATCTTTATTTTCATCATTTTCTTAGGATTTCCTAGACAATATTCAGCCATCTGAGCTTTAAAATCATTTTATCCAAGGGGATGTGGAGACTGTGAGTCTAATGGGAATTATACTATATATCTGCACTCACGGTAGGAAAATTTATGTTTTTCTGATATTACGTATTTTCATCCAAACACATGCTTTTATTTCTACATGTTTCTCTTTGATCCAGGATTCATTTAAGAGGGTATGTGTCTTAATCATTCAGGTGTTGAGATACATTTGCCATCTCTTTATTACTTACTGCGAACATTATTAGATAATAAAGAAGGTCGTGTGACTCTACTTTTAAAATTAAAGTTTGCTTTGTGACCAAACTCATGACTTGTCGTGGAGGCTTGTGCATGTGTACACGTACATGCTGCAGGCATGCGTGTGTGCATGTGCTGGTGTGAATGCGTACCTGGGACACAAAGAGGAAAATTCTTGAAAGTTTAAAGTCATCAAGCAACTTTTCTTAAATGAATGATTTAAAAGAACAAAGCAGTCAGTTCTCCCATTGAGAAGGAAAAGTAAAAGGGTTAATATGTCAGCCGTGGAGGCGTCTGGCAGCAGGTGCCGGAAAGGGCCGAGGATGAGGAAACTCAGGGTGCAGGAGGGAAGCAACCCTGTCACTGCGGCGAACAGCGTGGGACCTCTACCTTGATTTTCTGTGGGGCACCTGGCCTTCTAAAAAACTTCTGAGGTCTATTCTAGCCCTGGGGACTCACTCCATCTTTCCATTTTTAAAAATTTCTGTTTCTGAGGGAGAAGGCGAGTTCTTTCAGAACAACGTCAGCCAGGATGAAGTCCCTAGGAGACTTAAACCTGGGAACAAACCCCACACCACTCCCGCTAGCCCATCTTCAACAGGCAGCTGAGCACTGGTCCACATCGACATCTTCAACACAGCTTAGCTCCTGAGTCCGTACTATCGCATTTACCTCTACATCTTTCCTTCCGCAGACATTGTAATTAGTGTATCAGAAAGTTTTCTAAAATCTTACTTTCTCCAACCCTTAATTTTTTTCTCATTTCCTTCCAGTTCTCACACAGTTTTACATAACTGTAATCATTCCATTTCTGTATTCCATAAATAATAAACATGCTCTTAACACGGGCCAAGTGCTGCACAAGGAAGTGAATGATCAGTGAAATCAAGCAAGTACAGCTTTGGCCCTCAGAGAGATTACAGTCTAGAAGGATACACAGGCCACTAGATCAGAACCAGAGGCCCACGTGGCAGCAAGAGACCATCAAGAGATGTCAGGAACCTCAGCCAGGATGGGGCAGTACAGATGGAAAGACCTGGATGGATCCAATGAACCCACTGGAGAGAGCATGCGCAGGGCTGGAAGTGGGGATGTGGACGGGGAGCATTCTGGTGAGCAAGTGGATGCGAGCATGTACCAAAGGTGCCGTATTCTGAGACAGGACACAAGGAGAGAGATGCAGACCTGAAGTGGAAGATCAAGGTTTTTTTTTCTGAGTGCATTTAGTTCTAGATATTTGTGTGATCGAGAAAATATGTCAAGTTAGACATGGGCCTGGAGCTCAGGGCAACAATCTGGCTGGACGCAAAGGAGTTATGAACACACGGATGATGTGTAAGGCCAGGGGAGTGGATAGGTGTGTCTATGGACAAAGCATGGAGGCAGAGTCAGGCAGAGCAGGAAGCAGCAAGGGAGGTGCAGCACGCGGAGGAGGACAGGGTGCAGAGGTTGTGTCAGGGGAGGCAGTGGAAGAGCAGGTTTCAAGGGTGCTGCCAATCAACCAGGCGGGATGAGAACTTCTCAGTGTCAGCTGGAATAGCTACATGGAGTTCAGCTGGTGACCTTAGCAAGGACGGATTCAGAGGGACAGTAGGGCAGAGCCAGCTAGAATTGATCTGGAAATGGGAGACGGCATATTTTTTTCAGGTTTGGGGGAAGGAGAGAGGAGTTGTGGAGTTGGAGGTGTTGTTTGGTATGACTTTGGGTGGCAGGTGAGTATGGTTTAAAAGCTGAAGCTTTGGCTTAATAAACCCAACATCAAAATCCTTACCAAGGTAATGGTTCTCTCTCTCTCTGTGTGTGTGTGTGTGTGTGTGTGTGTGTTTTGCTGGAAGTTGAACGTGGGAGCTTAAGCATGGCAGGCAAGTGACCTACCACTGAGCTACCTCCCCAGCCTTTTATTTCTTTGCTTTTTTGTTTTTAATTTTGAGACTGGGTCTCACTGAGTTGCCCAGGTTGGCCTTGAACTTGTGGTCCTCCTGCCTCAGCTTCTTGAGCGATGGGGACTACAGCTGTGTGCCACCCCACCCAGCTTGAGGGCTTTTTCTTGAAATAAAGCAGATAAAGAGAGAATGAAGACATAGCAGGTCAGTGGGAATGGGAAACCATTCGCGTGTCTGTTATCAGAAAGTGACGATAGAGCCAGAGCACCTCTTGCTACCTAAAATTCTATCAAGCTGACCTGTAAGTGCCATGCTGTACTTAACCATTCTCCCTAATGCTGAACAATTTGGTTGTTTCCAGGTTTAACTGCAGTTGCAACAGCATCTGCATGCTTAGTGTTTTTGCTTCTTTTGAGCTCCTTCCTTAGGATTCTATGCTTGGAATTAGTGCTTCAAAGAGAATGAATATATTTATGAGTTTTGAAATGTACTGCCAAATTGCTTTCCAAAAAGGTTGTGCTAATTGGCATCACCAATACTGGGTGTTAACATAACTTATTATTGCTTTAATTTGTATTTATTTCATAACTAGCGAGGTTGAACGTATTTCCATATTTATACTTACTTTGCTGAATCTCCTCTTGTGAAAATATATGCTTCTGCCCATTTACTTTTTGGTATCTTGATTTTTTTCTTTTTTCTTTTCCCAGCTGTATTATCTGGTAATTAATGTTCTGTCTGGTGAGTGTTTTCCTAGAGTGTGTGCTTTAGTTAACTCTTATTTTTCCATGTACAGTTTTTAAAAATTGGGAATCAAGTCTATAAATATTTTTCTTTGGTTATCAGATACTATGCCACTTCAGAGCTAAGAAAATTACCATACTTTTAAGTTATCTGATGTTCAATTCTATTCTGTGAATTACCTTTTTATATATATTTTTTTACATATATTTTTTAATTGGCCTAAATTTGACTTCTTATTTAATGTAAAACATGAATTAAACTATATTTCCCTAATGTAAGCCATTAAATAATTCTTTTGTTTCCTTTTATTTTATAATATCTGATCTTAAATATTTTTCACACTTATTTCTGAGCTTATTCTATGAATCTAAATTACTATGTTCTTTTCTTTTGGAGATAGGGTCTCATCATGTAGGGCAGGCTGGCCCTGAACTCACTGTGTAGCCCAAGGTGGCATCAAACTCACAGTAATCCTTCTGCCTTAGCCTCCTGAGTGCTGAGATTACAGGCATGTGCCACCATGCCTCGCTATATCCTTATTTTCAAATCAGAGAATGGATGGACTATTACTAATGTACACATTAATAACATACACATACTATACTATCTATACATACAGTATATATATATGTACATTATATATGTTCACAATCTAATGAGAGTGGTTTTGCCTAAATAAACTTTTTTTTTTTTTTTTTCAAAATATATCTTGGGTACTCTCTGCTAGTTTATATTATTCCAGATGAATGTTACATTAATTTTAAGAAATTGCCCACTCAAATTTCACTGTGATTACCCAAAATCTAGAAAAATAAAGTGGGGAAAAGTGATATTCTTATGACATCATTCCACAAGAAATATGAAACATATCTGGATATATTCAAGATGTTTTTAAAATCTTCCAAGGAAATCTTCATATATTTTGTGTCTATTTTTATTTATGCTTATGCTTTTAATTGATAAGTTTCCACTATAATGAATTACAAAGAGCTTCTATTATTATGATCTACTATTTTGCTGATTTTCATCAGATATAATGGCTTCAGATAAGCTGTTGCCAAACTCAAAATCACTATTTCTGGGTCTCCAATATGTGTCTCCTACTAAGAATGAGTTTTAAATATAAGGTGTATGCAATATTTTTTAACTTTATGCCTGAATATTTATTTCTGTTGTTTTCATGAATGGGATTTTCTATGAATTGAAGTTAAAAGTTTGTTTTACCTAACACATAATATGGCTATTGATATTTGAGCATTCTTTGAACATTTAGCATTCATTTAAATTTATTCGTTTGAATAGTTTTGTTCTTATTTTTTAATTTTTGGGATGTTAGGGAGTGTGTTCCTTTTTTAAAATGTACTGAGCTATAATCCAACTCCTAGAATAGTTTTAAAGCTAATATGTTTATATTTACAGATATATGACCACTTAAGATTAGCAAATAATTTTTTCTACATTTCATTGCAGTAATTATCTGTATCCTTGTTTATTGTATTGGACAGAGCTTTATTACTTTTATTTTTATTTTTTGTTGTTTTTTTTTTCCAGTACCAGGAATTGAACTCATGACCTTGTGCTTGTCAGGCAGGCGCTGTGTCGCTGAGCTAAATCCCCAGCCCCAAGGACAGAACTTTAAGAGCAATGTTTAGCTGGGCATGGTGGCACACGCTGCAATCCCAGCACTCAGGAAGCTGAGGCAGGAGGATTGTTGCAAGTTCGAGACCAGCCTAGACTACAAAGTGATCTTAAGGCCAGCCTGAACTGCATAGTGAGACCTTGTCTCAAAAAGACGAAACAAAATAATGTTGATAACGTTGGTGATGGTGGAATATCTTGCTCTAGTTCTGATTTGCAAAAGAATATTCCTGGAGCTCCCCTTTTAGTTACCACGTTGTTTTAAGAGAAATACTTTTATTTGATTATCTTCCATATTTTTAGTAGTGTAAACCATTTTTATTTAATGTTAAAATCTTTATAGCTATGCACACATGCATAAGGCAAGCATGGGATCACGTCACATGCCCTTTTTGTTTGTTTGTTTGTCTATGTAGGTGAGCCTTTCCTTTGTCTTCTTTTTGTGCTTGTCCCTGTCTTCTGTCCCCGTCACTATCAGGAGGAGCAGGGGAGCTCATGCTTGTAGTTGCATCTAAATTCTCCCTTATAGTTCTCCATGCTCCATTAACCAAATATATACCTCTCCATATACATAGATACATGCATGCGTATATATTTTGTATATATTTTCTGCATCTTGCTATTTTTACTCAACTGAACCCGAGAGGCATCCTTTCTAGACTAACTGGAATTGCTCTCTTACTTTTTATTTATTTTGTTTTGTTTTGTCTTTTTGAGACAGGGTCTTGCTATGCAGTTTAGGCTGGCCTTGAGCTCACTTTGTAGCCTAGACTGGTCTCAAACTTGCAATGGTTTGGTCTCAAACACCAAATGACATAAATAGCACTTATGAGCTACTTCCTCCCTCAGCTTCCCGAGTGCTGGGATTATAGGTGTGCGCCACCATGCCCAGCCCTCTTTCTTTTTAATATAGATCCCACAGTGAGGATGGCGTATATGGTTTTCCAGTTGTTTAATGTATGGAAACAAAGCTTCTGGTGAACAGAGCTCTGCATTCTAGGGAGGTTTTTCTGTACCTACAAAGGTGCTAGAATGTTCATTGGTGTATAACAGGTAGTCCCCATCTCTGTAGGCCAGGGACCTGAGACTTTCAGGCAAGTCACAGATGTCCATGAAGGCAAGAAATATTTTGAAATATATGATAAGTGATGGAGTCGCATGTCTTATCAACACTATTAAAAGAATCAGTCTATGGTTCGGGGTATAGCTCAGCGGTAGAGGACTTGTCAGCGTGTGTGAGGCGCTGGGTTCAATCCCCAGCACTGCCAAAAAAAAAAAAAAAATCAGTTCAAAGTCTGTTTCAAAGAATGTGTTTAGCTGTTACTACATTTTCTCTCCGCTTTCAGAGGAGCGGTGAACTAGCGAGGGCGCGGCTGTGTGGGAAGACCCTATGAGAATTAGCAAAAGCCACTGTGGGACTTGGGGTGGGGAAGAAAGCACCAGTGGCTGTTTGGGTGGTAAGCACTTTCTAGACTAGCTACAAATGGTAATTAATTTATACTAGTGAGGCCATACATAGGTGACCAAATTACATAAATAGCACTCATGAGCTACTTCCTCCCACTACCGCTGAGCTAAAGCATTGCCCTTACATTTTTTTAATGACAACTGAAAAAAAAATTCCTGCATAATCTTAACCACCCTTCCGAGTCCTGAGTACATTCAAAGGTCATGGAATTTTTCTATCATTCTTCATTAATAGCTCGGTATTAATGAGAGAAATAAAAATTTGGCCATACCTATGCATGGATTCCTGGGCATCGTTGACATCAAATCTGTCCCCTCCGACTCAGTGCTGGCAGAGGTTGTCGTGAAGACTTTGGAAAAATCTGTCCACCCCCCAACAGCAGCATGACAACAGAAAGTGACAACAGCCAAGCAACTTTAAACCCATGGGTTCTGATCAGTTATGACTTGAAAGCTTGATTCTTTTATTATTTATCACTCTTTAAATGTTCTGGCTCTCCATTATTAAATGTTAAATCATCTTAAATGGTACGCTTCGTGCTATCTGAAATGGCAAAGTGTAAGGGAAAAGGGAAAGTGGCCCATTTCCTTGTTAATGTGGCATTCAAATAAAACACAGAGAGCTCAACAGGCAGGTCAACTGGCTGCTGACGGGGACGCGGTACAATTATTCATAACACAAGAGCCATAATTAGAGAGGGAAAGTCTTCCTACAGCATTGAGATTGCCGGAGAGGAATTCCATTTTCCCACAAGGCAGAGACGGTATGACATCAGAATACACCCAAATACGCTCATTGCTTCCTTTCTCTTTTCCAAAGCCCAGACCCCCTGGCTGGCCAAGGGACCCCACTGACAACAGTCCCTGCCCCCCACTGGTTATCTCTCCGTCTTTACCAACATCGCTTGCAGCCAGGCCCCCAGAGTTGTTCAGAGAAGCCCAAACACATTGGGGAAACGGAAGCATGAATCCAGCTACATTTAAGGAATCTCGTTGACCAGAAACCTGTACTTATTTTTCTCTATTTTTAAAATCAAGATGTATTTTTGCTACATTTGTTTAAATTCAGATACTGAGGATTATCTTTGGCTCCTCAAGATGACTACCTTCAGGAGGGCAGGTCTGTGGCGTGACTTGGTCCAGCACTTTACAGAGCGGATAGAATCTGCCAAGTATTCACCATTCACTAACAAATGGACTCCTCTACCTAAGCTTATTTCATTGCTGTAGATATTTTACACACAGGAGGAGGTTACCATCAGTTGTGCAATACCATGGAGACAAACATATTAGCATCTTTCCTCTTACCTTATCTCTGCTGCTACGAGTTATCTGAATTTTAGGGCACTCCTTAGCACCAGATGAAATATCCAGCCAGTTTTCAAAGTGCTTTGACTCTACACAATCTTCTTTAAAAGTACACCTGAAAAAAGGGCAAAACAAAACAGCAGCCCCACACACGCATTAGTTACAACTTTCTCAAACCTGGCTTCAGTACAAAATGCTTTATACAGTGGATTATTGATTTTGAATGAGAATAGGAACATGATGCTAAAATCATGAAAAGCAGCAAGAAAACAGATCCCCCCCCCCATCACGTCTCGGAGCAGGGACCAAATGTTGAGAACGTGTTGACCTTGGACTCTTAAACCATCTCTCAAGGTGATGCCCCCAAATACATCCTAAGCCAGTCTTCTTATGGATTCTAAAGTCAAGAGTGTCCTTGTAGAAATACCTATCAAAGAACAGCCCAGGAAAGCACTTACACATTGTATAAATTTTAGGTTTGCAATTTATTCCCAGAATATCAACCTATTGTGCCATTTGTTTTGTGTTCAAAAAATAATAATAGAGCTACTATTTTGTGCTTTGCAGTATCATGATTACATGAGAACATTTCAAGAGCACAGTCTGCCCAAGAATTTGATAAGATACTCCATAACCATCTGCTACAGAACATTTATTTAGACAGACACAAAATTTTATCAAAAGATAAGGGGGAAACATTTCCAGGGCCACTGTCCCAGGTCAGCCAGCTGGGAGGATGCCCCGAAGAAGTCTTGTTGTGTCCAGGATGAATCACTTTGATAAACATGTGCCCGGAAGCTGAGAGGTGAGGCTACTGGCTTGCTTGTTGTGTCGGTCACTCCAGGTCACAGTAACAGGGGAACCCTTGTCTCATCAGACGGGCCACCAACCCAGCGAGAAAAATGAACACTAGCACCACATTATCTTCCAAGGGTCCAACACTCTGTGGACATTCTGCGGAAGAGCATTAAGGGCAGAAGAAAACATCTCTGGTACCTTTACTTCTCCAAGATGGAAGGTTAAAATGAAGGGGTGGAGAGCCAGTGCCAGAGAGTCTGTTTTTTTATTAGTGTATGTTTGCAGTAAACACATGAATCATGAGATTGAAAAGCAACTGAACGGTGACCGCATTCAGCTGTGGGAAGTCCCTGGGGGGACCCTAGTGGAATGAGGTGCAGATGGGTCCAAATAGTGTATCTGACTTCAAAAAGATTTTATTTCTTCTTCTTCCTCTTCTCTCTTTTTCTTTTTAATTCTTAAGAATTGAGGCCTTGCGGCTTGGTCTTTGAGCTCTGCACTAATTTAGCACGGCAAATATAGAACAGGAAGTCAGTGAGTTTCACTAAGTCTCATCCCCAACATGATGAGCTTAGCATGTCACCCACTGGGGGAACCCCACTCCCAGGGAGCACATTCGTGTCCCCCTCCTCCACCTCTCCCACAACGTAACCAAAGGGATTTTCATCAGCGGTTCTCCAAAGCCATAACTTTATCTGACCCTTGATGGCTCACTCGTCCGTCACGGACATTAAGTTCAAATTAAACCGCCTCTCAATGTCAGGGAGAGTTTGCAACACAGGGACAAGAACTGCTGCATTCAAACCTCGAGAAAATGACTAGGCTGGTTCCTTATTTGTATCTGAAACAGATCATGACTGTCAAAAACTCCCTTCCTCTCCCAGGCGCTCTGGGTTTGTATAAGGCACTTCCTCTGCCTATAAGAAAAAAAAAATTTAGCCAATTCTAGAGAGACGGGAGTACAAATGTTTTTGTAGGCTCTTAATGCTGCCTGGGAGTCAAGGCCTCAGGCTGCCAAAAAAAGAAGTGCAAGATATTTCATACAAACAGAGTTACGATTTGCCAATTTGTGGGCAGAAAGCACTAGTGCCACTGAGTTATCACTCCTTTTTCTCAATTCCTATAGCGTTTCTTGTCAGAACCACACATTTTGCTATTTAATCATATGCTGCCTTGAATTACAACTTAACTGTTTCATATGTCTATGTCATTTCTCCCCAAGAAAGCGCTAAGCTCCTCAAAGGAAGGGAGAAGATCTTTAATATTTCTTTAGTAAATCCCTATGTCTCTCAGCATGATATGCTAATCTTGGGTTTCAATAAATATTTTTGAATGAATGCAGGAAATATGAACTCCTTATAGGTCCTTTCCACTGGTGGTTTTTCTTTCCAGAGTTTTGATTTATGTCTGACTCTTCCTTATGGGGAAGAGACTATTTTTAACATAAGCTAAAAGTTTGAATCTGAGGATCAAATTAGGAGTTGAGGTTGGTTTATTTTTGAAAAAAAAATTAAAACACGAACCTTTCATTTCTTATTCTATGTAGGATAAAAACAAAAATCCAATCATGATAACCACCTAAACATAAATTCCTTGTTTGGACTGTTTTTTTTTTTTTTTTTTTTTTTTTTTTTTTTTTTAAGGCTGCCTTTGAAATTTCTAAATTCCCAGTCCTTGCTTCTCAGGAGTAGAAAATAAATTAAAAAATAAAAAGCAAACTGTGACACCAAGAATATATAACCAGATGGTCAACCAACAACAGTATCTTATTACTTCTCAAATATTGCAGATTGTAAAATCTTCATGACAGCAAGTTACTCACACATTCAAATTCTTTAAGAAAGGGGTAGCAGATCTTGTAGCGCCCACGTTTTAGTAAACAAAACCAGATACTTTGAAATAATTCCCTTTGAATGCTATTCCTCTGATTCTTCTGTATGTGATTTGGTGCATAAACACTTCAGCCACTGCCCAAATGGCATGGAAATCTCCTTGTCCGACACACCTCTTGGTGAGGCTGAGTCCTGAGGGAGACGCTCTCAGCTGGGCCACTGCTTAACTGGCTTCATGTCAATGTCCTGGGGTCACAGGCAGGAGGGAAATTGGATGCAGAGTAGTAAGGATGTACTCTGGAGAAAATGGCAGAGAGATATTTGTTTTCTTTGCTTTTGCTGTTACTTTTGCCTCCTCATCCTCCGAGAATCCATCTTCGTCTGTTTTGTGCTATAATTGCAGAATCCCTGAGACTGTGTAATTTAGAAAGAACGGAGATGCATTTCTTACAGTTCTGGAGGCTGGAAAGTCCACAGTGGAGGGGTCTGCACCTGGCAAGGGTCTTCTTACCAGATCAGCTCAGGGTGGAAGGCAGATAGCAAGAGAAGGCAGAAGGTGGAGGAATCCAGTGCCCAGCCTAGAGCCACCATGAATTCATTCACAAGGGTGGAGCCCCAACAGCTAAGCTCCTCCCTGCCTCCAACACAGTGGCTCTGGGGAGTAAGTTTCCAACACATGTTTTGTGGGGGACACATTCTATTTTTCTTTTTTAAAAAAATTTTAAATTTTTTTCTGGTACTGGGAATTGAACTCACGACCTTGCACTTGCCAGGCAGGCGCTGTGCCGCTGAGCTAGATCCCCAGCCCCCAGGGGGACACGTTTTAACCACAGCAAGATCCATCTAAGTCTGAAGATCTCCCTCAATATTTTATTTTTCTAGTTCCAGTTAAGGCGTCATGCCCACATGAAAAAGACAATAAGTAGACACAAGCTTATTTACCAATTTAAAAATGGAATCTGCCCAAATGCAGAGAAGAGATTGCTTGAAGAAAAACAAAAATGAAACCAAAAACCCAAACCAAAAAGTTAAAGGAAAAAAATCAAACAGTTTTCCTTAGGCGAAAAACACCATTATGGGGAAACAAGTATATGAAACTATTCAAGGCGTTCTATTCTTATTAATGGGCTATAAACCTTGCTACAGAGCTTAATTTATTCCAAATAATTCAATAAAAATAGTTTAACATTTCACTTGACTATATGAGGACCTGGGCCACCCACTCCTCAATTCCCAATTTGGGAAAAAAAAGTATGCTCCAAATCTATCCAGGCCCCAACTGGTAAATAGGAAGGTTCCGGATGATTGTTTTGAAGTTTGCTGTTTGAAATTCAGAAAGTACTTTTATACAGTGAGCTTGCTTCTTGATTATATAGCAATCAATGTAGCCTATAAGATCCCTGAATAATTACCCCACCAAACAATAGCATGAAGGGAACATTTACTCTGTGCCAGGCACTGTTGTAAGTGGTTTTTTTTTTCCGGTACCAGGAATTGAACTCATGACCTTGCGCTTGCCAGGCAGGCACTGTGCCACTGAGCTAAATCCCCAGCCCCTGTTGTGAGTGTTGATAGGTCTCATAAACTCATTGTATAGGGATGAACCAGAGGATCAGAGATGTACAGCAACACACTGAGGTCACACAGCTGCCATGCAGCAGAAGTCTGGCTTCAGATCCACATTCTCAGTCACTCAGCTGCGTGGCTTCTGACTGACACCAAATGTCATACACACTGTTTTTTGTTCAAGGGGCCACCATGCTTGTCCTGGTTCCCTGAGGGCTCCACAGTGTTTAGAGGGTGGAGTTGTGCCGGGACAGAACAGGGATGGTGGCCCCTTGATCAGAAAAGAGAGGTGAGGCAGTATCTTTTGAATGAAGAGGCAGCAAGGATTTTGGAGGCCAGGGCAATGGTGGAGACTCCAAGAGACTTTGAATTTTCATCTGTCAATAATAAATGCAAAACATCCAGCACAGATTAAAATTCCAGACTCCCCCAGACTTATACATCTATTGTTCTCAAAAAAATTGCAAACCATCTGTAACATGGAATATATTTTCCCCCATAAAATTAATGTTATCAGCCATGATTAGGTTTCCAGGTTAAGCCATAAAACCTACTTATCCGTAATGTAACTTCAATACTATATATTTGCAATATGAGAGTAGCAGAAAACAAGGTTGCAGCCATTTGCATTATATAGCAGTTTTTTCTTCTTCTTTACTTATTTGTGTTTCTGCTCAGCTGGTAGTCTGGGAATAGTGCCCAGCTGGATCGACTTTTAAATTTATTATTACAGTATTGTATTTATACAGCATTTCTATTTTTTTAATGGGCATGGTTTAAATTATTAATTGTTTTCATGCCAATCTAAAGGACAGGGACAGCCACCTCTGAAAAGGGGCTGAAGGTTCCAGACAGGTGAAATAAATGCCCATAGGCTGGGCTGGGGGGACCTGCGGCATCTGACTCTATTAGGCTGAAATCTCTCAGTAAAAATTTACCACTTACTCAACCTTGAAATAGAAACTCTGAACTCAGAACTGTAACTTCTACTTCCTGCCACTTGAATTTCATCAGCATTCTCTAATCTAATTGTTCACGAAGAACAGACAGTCCCTGAAGGAATCTGATAACTAAATATCAGGTAATTGGCTTGAATGTGGGGTGAGTGTGACCTGTTTCAAAGATTCTACACCGATATAATATCAGAAAACTTTTAACAAGCCAACGATCCAGCTTCTCTCTCACACAGGGAATGGCATCTGAGCTGGGGGATGGATTCCCTGCAAGAGCATCCCAAGGTCTTTCTCTAAGTGATGTGAAACAGATGTCTGCATCTTTAGGAAAGGTACAGAGCCCAAAGGAGGGGCCAGGTGGCCTCCCGAATCGAGGGACTTTCATTACGATTGCCAGTCCAGGAGCCGAAGAAACCAAACTCCACTAAACGAAAGAGAATAGGAGTCACGGTGACAAACTAAATTGTGAATTAAAGGCCCTCGCAGTCAGGAAAAGGGAATGCCAAAATATAAGACCAAAATAACTTCCTAGGAAAGCTGAAAAATTGGATCTTCATCACTGGAGCTGCAAGTCAGTCTACATGATGAAATTATGCTAATAACAGAGACAATTTAGGAGACGTTTTTAAAAATCAAAAACATCTCACATGCCAGGCAACGTCTTTTCACATGACTTGATTCATTTATTCTTCACAACAAAACTATGAAGTAGTTACTATAATTGTCCCTGCTATACAGATAGGGGAAACAGAGGCACGGAAGGCCCCATATGGCTTTCCTGAGAGTCACAGAATTAGTAAATAGAGAGGCTGAGACACAAAGCCAGGCAGCATAGCTTCAAAAACCACATTTTCATCTCCTCCTCTATGTTGCTTCTTACAGCCGCTAATACTGACTGAGCCCTTTTATTTTTTTTTTTGTCTTTTTGAGACAGGGTCTCGCTGTGCAGTTCAGGCTGGCCGTGAGCTCACTTTGTAGCCAAGGCTGGTCTCGAACTCACAGGGATCCTCCTGCCTCAGCCTCCCGAGTGCTGGGATTACAGGTGTGAGCCACCACGCCCGGCTAAGCCCTTTTATTTTTAACTTATTTAACGCTGCTCTGACAACACCACAGACTGGGTTGTTTATTTACCTATTTTTTGCAACAGGCTCTTGCTATATAGTACGGCTCGCCTTGACCTCATTACGTAGTCTAGGCTGGCTTTGAATTCCACATAATCTTCCTGCCTCAGCCTCCTGAGTGCTGGGATTATAGGCATGCCACCATATTTGGCTGGGTAATTTATAAAGAAATAGATTTCTTACAATCCTGGATGCTAGGAAGCTCAAGGCTGAAGAAGGGCCTGCATCTGGTGAAGGCTCTCTTGCCACAATGCCCATGGCAGAAGGTGGAAAGGCAAGAGGCACGCAAGGCAGCAGGACCTCAAGCTCGCACCCTCAGTGAGGCCTTTTGAAATTGGCATGAATCTCCTGAGGAGGGTGTTGCCCGGGGGCTTTAGTTTCTAACACACGCTCTGTGGGGGACACATTCAAACCACAGCACCTTCCTGGTGCCGTGGATCCAGTACTGTTCTTAGGGTTTTCTATAGTAAGCTCATTCGTCTTCATGGCCTCTTCATGGAGCAGGCATTAATGTTACCACCTCCATGCTAAAGAGACAGAAACTGAGACGCAGGGAGCTTAGTTAGTGTGGTGTCTGGGACTGATACCTGCGCTCTCACTGCTTTATTAAGCTGCTCGGACTGTACAGGTTACCAGAGAAGCACCGTGATAAACACCGAGATGATGCTCAACATTTCCCCCCAAGCCATGGTCGTATGGGAAAATATAAGTTCTATTCCATTCCATTTCTCAGCCTTCCGGAAAGTGTGTTCCTTGGGTTGCTAGGGTGTTAGTGGTAAGGTAGGGTTCCATGGCCAACAAGTTTGGAAAATGTAAGTTCAATAAAATGAACGAGTTTCGCTGCTGTAAATCTTGGAGCCTTGAATATGCCGCAGTGCACTGGCACTTTGTAACACAAAACTAAATGGTGCATCATTTTGACCCTTTTGGCCAAGGGCTGTCCCGAGGGATTAGAAACTGTACTCACAAACACCAGGAAACACTGCCCAGTCTTGTCTGATGAGCGATAATGGTCCATGTGGCAGATCACGTTAGAAACCTGACTTTGGGGTAATTTGGGTAACCCTCATACTCAACTGTTGAGCATCTTCTAAGCTCGTGGTGTTGAGCCCATGGCACATGTGTTGCAGCAGGCACACACAGCCCTCTCTGTCAGCACAGGAGTCCACTCACCCCAGCTTTCCCCCAGCAGCCGAGCATCAGATAATATCACAGACACAGGCCATGCGCATGCTTGGACAGGAGCAGCGGTGCCAGGCCATGAATAAGTGGGTTTGGGGTTGCAGTTTGGGCACTCGGTCTCTAAAAGGTCTGCCATCACTGCTCTCAGCTATCCTCTGCATGCTATTACCACCCATCACCAGTCACCCGGCCTGCAGCCCCCAGCCCCCAATGCCTCTGATCCACACCCACACAGACATCTAGCGCACAGCTGATCATAGCATCCTATACTTAAGAATCTCCAGTGGTACCATATTGCCACAGCAAGCCCCTGCCTATGTGATTGTCATGACTCTTTGCCTACAGAAGATGTTTCTACACTCATTTCAGGTCCTGCCTTCCTCTCCAAACTCATTCCTGGGTAAAAGCGGGTTGGTGAGTCTGTCTCTTTACTCAGACTGCGAGTTCCTAAAAACATGAATCGCTGATATCTAGCGAACAGCACCTGGCACCTGGTAAACACCTGCAGTGCACACATGTTGGGCCCTTCCAAGCACAGTGGTGTTCCCCCTGCCCACAATGGCCTGCAACACCTGGGTGAAACCAAGGTGAACTCAAGGGCTAGTTCAGCATCACCTCGTCTGTGATGTCTTCCCAATCTCCAAGCTCCTTCCCCTGGGTCCCTAGTGCACCGTGCACATGCTCCTAAGCAGACAGTGTGCTGCATTAGTGGAAGGTTGCCTGCTCCTCTGACCAGGCTGCCACCCTGAGCCCCAGGGAAAGGCACCTCACCTGGCACTTTTCACATATATTTACTGAGTGCCCATCTGATGTCAAACACTGTAGTAGACCCTGAAGATGTATCAGTGATTAAGTCCATTAAGTGTAGCATACAGACAAAAAACCAGTAAGCTGACCACCATTTACAATCATTTCAAATTGAAGGAATTCTGCAGAAACCAAAGCTCTAGTAGGAAGGAGCCTACTTTAGACAGCTTGGTCAAGAAACAAGGCATTTCAGCTCGGAGTTCCAGGATGAGAACCACATAGTCACATCAAGAGTAGTGGAAAAGCAATCTGAGCAGCAGGAATGGCGTGCACCAAGCGCCTATGCTCATTTATGCATGGTCTCTGCACAGGACTCATAAAATAGATCAGCTTGGCTAAAACTTAGTGAAGGCAGCAGAGCAGAGTTCTACCAGTGACAAACTGGTGATCTTGAGCAAGACATGTGTCCTCTCTGTGTCTCAGGCTCTCCACCTGCAGAAATGCAAATAATATGGTTCCTAAATCATGGAGTTATTATAAGAATGCTTCAGTATCAGCAGCTGTTATTATAATATGGGCAAGTGAAACAGAGAATTTAAGAAAAAAAGAGGGTGACATCAGTCAAACAAATACAAACTAGTAGTGAGAAGAAAGGCGCTCAGGCAGTAAGGTTGACCAGATGCCTGCAGCTGTAAGTATACACAATGGCTATTGTACCTTTCCTACGTACAAGGGCAGAAATAGTTCAAGGTTTCTTGGAAGATTCTTAATCACAACTCTCTTTCCTTCCAAGACTAATATGTTCTTTGGGATCTCTCCATGCCTCAAAGAACAGTTATTAAAGCACTTGTTTGGAGACTGCTTCCCATATGAACTTCCGTGCTTCTCTAAGACAAGGCCTTATCCATCTTTGCCTCCCCCAGAGCCTAATACAGGACTGGCCCATGGCTGGTACTTAACAAAGGTTAGCTCAAGTGGATTAAGAATTCAATTTTAAAGTGTCTAAATTCTTGTCCGTGTCTCCATGATACCAGCATAATTTGCTTCATTGATTTTTGTTCACTGGGTTGGCCTGTTAACTAGCGGTGGAAAACCGGCCTTTGTCTTGAAACTTGGAGCTATTTAGCACATATAAAACACATTCTCAGACCGATACACTCACACAAAAGGGATTTGTGGCCTTTGCCCCGTGTGGTTCTTTAGAGGGTGGTGAATATACTAAAACTTGGTGTTTTTATGTCCAAATGCAGACCATGAAACAAGAGTTTAGAGGAGGTGTTTAGAAAAAATAGACAGCATGGATAAAAAAAATGGGAAAATAATGCTATTTGGATCAGAAAGGCCTGGGTTCCAATCAGCTCTCGCTCACAGTCCCTGTGTAACTGGGGACACACTCCTCTGCTGTGGGAGTCAGTTTCCTTACCAATAAGCAGGTGGCAATGGTATCACATCCCGAGAGAAACATCAAATCCCACCCTTAGCCTATGAGAAACGGTGCAAGCTCCATACAGCAGAATAAAAGTAGTCAAACATTAGAAAATGTTACAAAATCAAAACCCAAGGCTGGCAGGCAGGCTTCTCGGGATGCAGAGTCTATCTGAACACTGTGTATGAATGCTGCAGTTTCTGGGAACAGGGCAAATATTAGGTCACAGGACAAGCGAAAACATTTGAGGAATTTTAAAAAGCCAATCGATACATACTTATGAGAGTCCGTGCTGCCTGAGATAAGGTCATTGCAAAAAAATCTATTCCATTAAAAACATATATTTACTAAAAGGAGTGTTCTTAATGGGGCTTGGTAGAAGTCAGAGAGCACCAATTAAAGAGATGGTGCAGATAAGCACTGCAGTCTGGAGGCTGAGGTCTGAGGATGCCAGTTGCCAGCTCTACCAAAAACCAAACAAGACACCAAACAAACTAGCTTTGGAGCAAGGTGAGAATCTTCCCATGCCGACCACTGCCAACTGTCTGCAATGCCAAGGTGGAGCTGTGCCCCTTAACAATTTTATTTCCCTTTCACCTTCTGCTTTGCAGTAAGTAGGATTAATCCACAGCTCCTCTAATAGCTGATGAAGACCTTGGGGGACCCAGGCTGACCCCAGCCCCTCCTCCCAGTTTAGGAGACCCCCACCCCCGTTCTTCCAGTACTCTTGGTAACCTGGATCCAGGGCTCAGCCGTGCCAGGGTAATTCTGTGATGCCCCAAGGCTGGAACAGCGGCCTCCTCTATGCTCCCTGCAGCTTCCACCCCACAGACAGTTGTCCTACTTGCTTCTACACAATTAGTCGGCGCAATGGGGTCCTCACATAAGAAGGAGGGGCTGCCCCCAGATCCCATTATTATCATTATCACTGTCATTAGAGCAGCACTGGACCATAAAGAAGTGTCACCACACAGACTCCAAGCCTGGGATCTGCTCAAGGACACATCCCGGATTGAAAAGGAAGGAGGAACAACAATGGCAGACTTAGAACAACCATCTGTCCAAGTGGTCTTTCTAGCCACTCTGTTAAATATTGCCATAGCTTTTGAAGGGGGACATCTCCAAAGCTGGCTGTGATGTCCCCTGCCCAGTGAGGCCCTCCAAGATATCCCTCTGCCCCTGTTTTAGACTGTGACCTCCCCTGCCTATAACAGCATTCCCATCCCCTTTCTTGGTTTTATGTTATTTTTCATAACTCTGATCACTAATTGAACATACTATTTCCTTTCCAATTTTTATACTCTCCATCTCCCTCCATGTAAGGGTTGAATAGCGTTCCCCAAACTAACCCCACCCCCCAACCTCTAAATGTCATCTTAATTGGAAATGGAATCTTTGCAAGTGCAGTTGGTTCTGGATCTCAAGCTGAAATCATCCTAGACTTCAGAGTCTGCAATGACTGGTGTCTTTCTAGGAGAAAGGGGAGAGAGAGATCTGGATACACACAGCGAAGGAGGTCATGTGAGACCGAGGCAGAGATGGAGTAATCCTGCCACAGCCAAGAAACACCAGAAGCCACCAGAAGCTAGGACAAGGGAGGATGGGTCATTCCCTACAGGTGTCAGAGGGAAGACTATGCTGACTTCTGGCCTCCAGCACCATGAGAGAACTCTGTGTCATTTTAAACCACCAGCTTTGTGTCAGTTTGTTAGGGCAGTCTCAGGAAAAACTAAAACACCCTATCACCACTGCCGGAGACCTCAAAACAGCTACAGGAGCTGCTTGAAGGCCTTCCAGCTGTCACCACAGAGGAAACATGCAGAAAAATAGGGGGAAAATATTAAACTTATGCAATTAATTGAGAGGAGTACCCAGATTCCTCATAACTAGCATGCCTGGGGCTCTATCTTCACATAGAGCACACATCCCTGTACGACAGAACATAATAGGCCCATTTTCTGAAGAGGAACCAGACCTGAGTCTACCACGTGATTGAGACCAAAGCAAGTGGAGTTCCATGACAGTGCTGGGAAAGCTGGAGAAGTTTGCGACATTTGGAAAAATGGCCACCACATAGATGACTCAGGAAGAGAGGTGAGCTGCCTCACTCTTTACAAAGTGTCCCAGGCGAAAGTGGCCTTGTGAGAGAACGGATGGGGTCAGTACAACTGATGTTAAGCTGTTGCAGTTGCCATGTGGATAATCTTTCAAAAACACAGTCTCTTAAAGATGTAGTAGTCCTTTATTTACAGCACTTTGTGAGTTGCCAGCATAAACTAATGAAGTCTAAACAGAACGTTTCACATCCTGGTCCCACCTAGCACCCTCACCCCTTCCTTCCTTCCTTCAAGAGCCGCTGTCCTAACAACAGAATCCAGTCTGCCACTTCCTGAACAGATCTCTCACCGCGCTGGCTTCTTCTCCGTGAAATGTCTCCGCCACTCCTCCTTTGGAGAAAGTCGGCTCAGGCTTCTGAGCTCCATGTTAAGGATACCTCTGTGGAAGCCTTTCTTAACCTCAGGGACAACTAATGACTCTCTCCTTGGCTCCCACCATTGCTAACCCGACCTTAGCCCTGTGCCTCGGAATTCACACTCTGTCTGATTTAAGCTTGTTGGCAACACGCTAGGGTGGGCACTACCATTAATCCTGCTTTAGAGAACAGGAGCCGGCGCACAGAGAAGAATTTTCAGGTCATGCTGAAGCATGGATTCCATCCCAACCATGCTGACTTCAGGATCTTTACTCTGCTGCCCAGGTAGAAGTCAGTGCCCTGGGTATGTGCTTCTGCAACAAGCTATTTCTCCTGCCTCCTGCTTCCCCCAGTCTATTCGGCTTGGTCACCCAAGCCGGGCCTGTAACTCCTTCCCCTGCAACCTCAATACCAACATCTCTGCACTGCTGCTAAGAGATAGATACCTCACCCCCTGCCAGTCTGAGACTCAGCTCCGGCATCTCTCAGGGCCCCCTACCTTATCCCACATGGGTGTCCATTCTTTGCCCTTTAACCTAAGTGCCAAATCCAGTGCCCAGAGCACTGGAGGAATCCAGTATGTATTTGGCCAGCACTTCTTTATTTCCTGGGTGAAATTATAGATCAAGGAAGAAAGGCATCGTGCGGAAAAGGTGGCCACCTTGATATTTTACTTTTCATCTTATGGCCTATTTTTAGTGTGTCAGACTCAAAGGGGAATCCAGTTAATCACCAGGTCCTATTGGTGCTATCTTCCAAGTAGCTCTCAAATTTGCTCACTTCCTCCTACCATCACTGATTCAGCCCCTGGTCTCTTACTGGTTTACAACCACCTGCGAACTGATTTGCCAGCATCCGGGGGCATCTCCTCAACCTCCCACCCTGACCCAGGTTGTCTGTTCTGAAACACAGCTTATCTGCTCACCCCTTCTAGTACAAGCCTTGCAGTGGCTCTTTCGGGTCTTTCCAACAAAGCCCAAGCTCTTTAACAAGGCTTACGAGATCCTCCCTCATCTACCCCGTTTACCATGGCCCTCATCTCCCAACACTCCCTTGTATCCTGTGTGCTTGTTCATTCTGAGCGTCGAGCCAGGCTCTCCCACAGTTCCTGGCCTTTCCTATCCTGTCCTCTTGGCCAGCTTCCCCAGCCTCCTTCAGGTCTAGCTGCGATCCTCCTAGAGGTCAGGTTCAGTTTAGACTTCCTTTCTTTAAGGGACTCCCCCCGACCTCTTCCATTTAAGTTAAATGTTCTTTTTGTGGCCCATGAAATCCACACTTCCTCTATGCGAGCCCTTATTACCCTCTAGTTCATTCACCCCCTTTGCTTATTGGACTATTGTTTTTCTCAATCCCCCTCGCCTATAATTACACAGCCATATTGCCCCTTGTTGTATCATTTCACAATGCTCCTCTTAGAGTAGGCCTACTATATTTTCCCATTCCACTGATGCTGGGCTTGGCTATGTGGCTTGCCTTAGCTGTGGAGTATCAGCCAATGAGCTGTGAGCAGAGGCTTTGAGTGTGTTGCACATCTTAGCTCGATGTCTTGTGTTTCACTTCTTGTCTTAACAAGAAAGAACCTGCACAGAATGGCAGCATGTGGACCTGAACTCAACTTGCAGCTTGACACAGAACCCTACAGTTGAAAGATGGACCTATAAGCATGAAAAGTGAATAAAAATGTGTATATTTTGCAGTATTACTGAAGCAAAAATCAGACTAGTACACTCGTATCTGTATCTTTCATTAGATGGCAAGCTCCATGCAGATAAGAAATAACTGTATCTCCAGCCCTGAGCACAGGGCTTAGGACACCTTAGGTGCCTGATAAACAGCTGTGATTAGATGAATGAATGAATGAATGAATGAATGAATGAATGAACGAACGTCGGCCGTTGACAGGCCCACTTCCCTAGTTAGCATGTGAATTCCTAAAAGCCAAGAATGCCATCTGATTTTTCTCAACAGCACCTAAGCTATCTCAATCCCCACATGGGACTCTTGGTAAGTATTCAACAAATATTTGTTGAAATTAAATAAGTTGAATTTTGTGGGCTGGCTTGGGAATCAATCTTTAATTTATGACATTGTTTCTATGGGAAAATGCGCTCCACGTGCCAAACAAACTTGCAAATGAACTCCTGGAACCTCACCCGCTCATTGGTTTGGGATTGCCAGTTTTGTGGAAATCCATAACTGAACACATGTGCTATGCTCTGCAATATGGGAGAGACTGAGAAGCTGCTTCCAAACCCAAGATACTCAGCCTGCAAAAATGCACTTTCCACCCACACACACAAATCCAGCACAGGTTGGATTTGAGGTTCCCACAATAAAATACTAGACTTTTTAGAGCTCATTGTTTATCTAATTGCTTTTTATCTGCCTATGCTGGATGCCTATTCTTAACACCCGATCAAAGGGAAGTTAAGATAGTTTTCTTGCCCCCTTCTCCCCAAATCCACTTTCTGGACACGTATACAAGGAGGTTCAACCTTCTCAAAAGAGAAAATAAATTATTTTTTCTAAATAAATCTGTGACATTTAAAATAAACACAGTGGGATGCTCTAGAGTTGTAAGAAAACATCCCCCTTTAGAATTCCTAATTTTGAATGGTACTGGGAGCTTCACATGAGTCACAGATCTGAGGCTAAGTTGCATTTCATCTTGGGCCAGAACCAAACCCGTCTGAAATCATGTAATCTGATATGGCGGGGAAGGGCCATCACCCCTTGGCTCCAGTGCTTTCTCATTTTAAGGCACAAGTCTCAACCAGCTATGGGTACAGTCTACCCATCTCTCAGTCTGCCTCACTCATATATAATGCTTTTTGCACACATTGTATTTGAAAATAAAGGGAGAGGTAGAGAAATAAATAAGGTCAGAGTGATGGGCCTCGAAGAAGACAGTAGTGGATTGAGGCTAATTAAGACTGGTTGGTCAGGTGGAGATAAATGTGTGTTCTAGGACCAGATGGCCGAAGCAGAGCCAGCTGTGAGAAGATCTCAGGGAAGAATATTCTGGAACGAGGAAATAGCAGGGGCAGAAACCTTGGGGCAGGAACACATTTTACATATTCTCAAGTTGGAAAGAGGGTCAGTGTGGCTAGCACAGAGTGACCAAAGGAGGCAGTGGCAGGAGAGGTCAGGGAAGTAGAGAAGGACCAGATCACATCAAGTCTTGCCTGAGGAGTTGGAAAGACTCTTAGTTCCACTAAGATGGAAAGTAGCTGCGGCATGAAGCTGTGGAGAGACATGAACTGTTTTGGTTTTTAAATTATTGCTCTTCTTGGAAGGGATTAGGGTAGGGGTAAGGGAGCAAAAGCTGACGCAGGGGAAGCAAGAAGCAGGCTTTCACAGAGGCTGGAATTCTCAGCCAGTGACCAGAAACAGCCAGAGGTCCTCAGGTTCTCACCTGGACCTTACCGGAAGCAGCTCTCCTCTGAGGCCCTGGCTTCTCTGGCCCTTCTGGAGGGCTGGCTGCTTTCTCCTTCCCTCATCATAGGTGTCCCACTGGAGTGTCTACCACTCTCCTGGCCGATCTTCTCTTCCTAGCTACACCCCAGCTTTAGAGCTTGTGCCATCCACTGGTACCACCTCTTCACGCTGGGATCTCCTACAGACCAGGCCTGCCCCCGGCCACGTCCCTTACTTCTTGGCTATTTAGCTCCTCACTCTTTCCAACACTCATTCTGGGTGTTCGCCCATTCTCCTTCTGGGTGATTGCAATTTCCACACAGACGAGCGATCCACTGAATATTCTGGCCACCACCTCAGCTCCTGGACCCTTCTCTGCCAGTGATCTTGTCTCCCCGCCCTACTTCAGAGACACAATTATCCTCTAGATTTTACCATCATCAGTAACCCCACTGCTCCATGACTTCAACTGTCACCCAACCCTTTCCAGTTCTCCAACCACAGCCTGTGATCCTACCACCTTTTCACATCCCCCTCCTCCAACCACTTGCTTCCCTCCCGAGTGCCCGGCTGTTTGTTACTTTTCTCTCTTTGCTGCAACAAAATACCCAACACACAAAGTGAAAGGAGGAAAGGTTCATTTAGCTCACAGTTTGTAAAGATTTCAGTCCATAATCAGCTGGCTCCATGGCAGGGTGGCATGGCAGAGGGACATCACAGAGTAGAACCAGTTCATGGCTCCCAGAAGGTTATAAAGTAAATAAGGGACCTTAACAGCGTCTTTCTGCCCCTTTTTATTGTATTCAGGCTGCTCAGGGTGGGTAGCATTCCCAGCCTTGATCCCAGCGCCCTTAAACCTAGCATTGGACCATGAATCAATCCCAGCATCACATACTTTAGATCCAGCCACCTCTGAAAAAGCCCCACCTATGACTTCGTGAAGCTTTGAGGGGACATCCTACACAAGCCATAATACCAGGTGTCCACATCAACATTAGCAATGCGTGTACCCTCAGAGTCCTAGTCTCTCCATATATTCACCCCCCAACTCTGGCTTAACTGAACTCCCCTCTGCGCTAGGACTATGGCGCCAGAGCTGAAGTAGCATGAAGAAAGCAAAACCATGCTACTTGCTCTACTTTGAAAGCAGGACCACCAAGCTCAAGTGGGCCCTAAAGTTGCTTGGCAACCATGCTATATTTTCCTGCTCTTTTCTCTGCCCCATCTCCTATTTCTTTCCTGCCCTCTCTTCTCTCCAGTGCCTCCTCCCAGCTCTCACTGTTCTAAAGTCGGTGAAGGTGATGGAAACAGTAAGAAAAGACACTGCAGTTGCTTCTTCACCTACCTGGCCCGGGCCCGGGCTTCCCCCTACCCCTTATCACAGGGAGGAGCTGTCCGGGCTCCTATTTGTGGCTGGCCCACTAGGTCATCTGCTGAGAGATAACATTCCACAGCTCTCTCTCCTCTTTCCTGCAACATCATCTGCTCCCTCCCTACTGGAATTCTGCCAACGGCACAGAAACGCATGATTATTTTGTGGATCTTACAAAACTCAAACTCTTTGAACTCCACTTTCTCCTTCAGCATCTGCTCCATTTTTTTTTTCTGCTGCTTTTCTCAATAAAGCTCCTCGAAGGAGTTATCCGTGCTAACTGTCCTCCTCTCTTCCTGTTGTCTTGTGCCGTCACCAATCATCACCCGCTAAGTCCAATGGATTCACTGTCCTTTTGACCTCTCCGCAGGGGCTGGCACAGCGGGTCACTTCCTCCTCCTTTCCCTTAGCTTGCAGGAGGCCCACCCCCTCAGCCTTTCCCTCTTCCCTTTCTTCCTGATCCCTCTTTATTTCTTTCTCTGCTTCCCTTCCTTCTCCCTGACCCCTAAACACTGCAGTCCCTCAAAGCTCAGCTTTTAAACTTGAGTCCGTACTCCCTCCCTGGTCTGAGCCTAAGGCTTCTATAAGTATCATCTAAACAGGACTCCCAAATTCCCATCACCAGATTGGATGTCTCCCATCAGCTCTAGATCTGAGCTTGCTGAAACAGTACCCACTAAGTGGTCATTTCCTCACTGCCCTCATAACCACCCTCACTGAATTAACTCCTCCATGCGGCTAGACAGATACAGACAGAGAAGCGACACACATCTCAAAGATTATGGCAAGACTGCTTGGTGGGAGTGCAATGATAAGATACTGGTTATTATCAGTCAATTTCTAAAACTCCTGTCTTGGGCAAGCGACGAGAAGAAAAGATTCCTACCCAATTACAATTATTCATGAGAATTTTCCTGGGCTTGATTCTTTTGTCTGCCAGTGCAGAAGCAGCCCAGCAAGGAGGTGCAGCAAAAGACAAGGGCCATTTCTTGTCTTGCAGAAGCTTGGCTTGTGACTTCCTCCATGCACTCTTAATTAATTCCATCCCCATATTTCTAGTTTGTTTCCTGAACCTCTTTCTTCTGTTATATGCACCCCACTCCCTTCATTTCCCCTGTGTTTCTCCTGCATAAGCTGCCCAGCCCTCTACCTAGTCCTGGCTTCTTTGCCCTACTGCCCCCTCCTGCAGCCTTTAGCATCTCTCTACCTGCTTTCCTCTTTCTTATCCTTTTTCACCTTTAAAAACTGAAAGCACCGAACTGACAGACACTGCTATGTGGTTTATTTTTTTTTCCCTCCCTTTCCTGCCTGAGCTGCAGCTAAGGCTCTCTCCTCCTTGCTTCTATAGCAAGAACCCGAGTACTGGGTTGCCATGGCAACAGCGAATCCAAGCAGCCTGGTCCCAGCAAACGCTAAGAACTGCCATGGTGAGGAAGCCGCTACAAGTCGCCCCTGAGCCTAGATGGGTCGTGTACATCGTAATTCAAGACCAGGCTGGGCAGATTCTGCCCGGAGACCGCAATTGTACATCAGGCCCGCAGCCGAACGGCGCACGAGGAGACAGCGCCATCAATAATAAGGCTTCCACCGAGCGAATAGCATACACAACATGATGAGGATTCATTTGAAAATTTTCAAACATTCCTATTCTTTTTTCTTCTCCGAGGGAGACCCTTTAGCCTTTCTCTTGAGTCTTGGGGAACTCTGTAGAAAGTAAAAGCAAATCTGCCTGCTCTGCCCTTTCCCCTTTCATGTCCCATGCCCACTCCCATCCCGCCCCCAGGTGGGGTGGCTCTGAGTGGCCCAGGTCAAACGACTTGGTAACACTGACCCAGCTGGAAACACCTTGGGGGAGGAACGAGGGTTACATCCCAATATTGCAGTCCTGGAAGAGACAGCCCCTCCGCCCTCCTCCCCATCTCACCCGAATGGATCTTTAAAGGAGGGCAACAAGTGTTCTGCCGCATGACACTTTCTCAAAATGTGAGAAAGAATTCAGGAAATACCTTTGTTGCAAGTGGCACCAACCACAGTGAGGGTCTGCCGCTGTTAAGCACTCCACACAGGATTTATGTTTACTGCAGTTCGCAACAAGAATTCTCCTCACCTAAAAATAAAGACGACAGTGGCTCAGATAGAATTATAAGCAACAGCAGAGAAAATGACACCACCTTATCTGATGAAGGGCCACAAGGAGTATATTTATCAACTTGAACTCTAAATGTCTCCACAATGGCATCAGGCGGCAGGTCTCCAGTTCTAGGACAGGAAGTGGTTGTGTGACGATAGCCTGGGGAGCTTTTGAAAGCTGGCCCTTCCAATGCACAGATTCTGCACCCGGAAAGTCAAGCAGATCAAAAGTATTTGAAAAAAGTCATATCTGTCCATGTTCGGTACATTTTTCCTTCTCATTATTCCCCAAACAATACAGCATGACTACTATTTACATAGCACGGACACTGCACTAGGCATTATCTGTAATCTAAAGATTTAAAGTATACGGGAAGATGTGCTTAGTTTATATGAAAACTTGCGAAGGGCTTCAGCATCCATGGATTTGGGTACCCTGGGGGTTCCCGGAAGCAATCCACAAGGACGCTAAGGGATGACTGTATTCCCAGACTCCCCTTTGGCTGAGATGCTTGCCAAGTCTGGGGCGAGACCTAGGAATCTGCACTGTTAAGAGCTCTCTGCAGTGAACCTGACCTACAGATGGCTTTCTGCTCTGTGAATAATGATTTCCACAGGGCTCATGGAATCGGGTCACCTGGTTTGCGCACGGGGACAGTCAGTGGCACTGTGCAAGTGAGCATTTGGGAATAACAAATGGCTCTGCCCCGGAGGGGGTCAGCAGGAGTTGGCAGTGGGTGTGGAAAGGAAGAGGCCAGGATCAGCCTCCCTCAGCCCTGTCAGGGAAGCACCGCTTCCTCGGCTCCTGCCTTGTTTGCTTCCCCTGGATGTGAAAATAACAGAGGCAAGGAAAGTGTTTTAATCACCTCCCCCGCCCTCTTCTGCCCCTCCATGGTAAAGAAGCAGCAGGCCAGAGTGGCCTAGTTGGGCACCACTACGACAGCGGGAGCCAAGGAGAACCTGAGTTTCTGCATGTTACCTTTTCTGAAGGAAAATCACACGGCAAGTGGTGAGGAAACTTACGGAACCCATTACTCTGGGAGGCTGTACGTGCTCAAGGATATAAGCGACTCCTTAAGGAGGTGAGAGAAACAGAGAGTTCTGCAAGGGGTTTGTGAGAAAAATGGGAGATCCTGAGGAGGATGCTTCGCTTCTAAGGTGACTTCACGGAGGATAACTGTGTCCCTCCGTTCCTCAGTCCCTGATGCCTCTGACAGATGCAGCCGGCAGACCACGAGTCTAAGCCAGAATTAACCAGAATGTGGATATTTATTTCCTTGTAGCTCACAAAACATCCTTCTAATTCTGAGGGATTTTAATAAGCGTCACGTAATCTCTCTAACCTTGTTTCCTCATCTGTAAAATGGTGGTGGTATAACTGACTTCATGAGGTTATTACGAACACTGTCTGACACATACTAAATAACGTGTGTCATAAATATTGGCTATTGCTATTATGTGAGGAAAGGGTTCCACGGTCTAACGAATGTGAAACCTGAGACTGAAAATGTTAAATAGGTTTCCTTAGCATAAGCTTGGGCGAGCGTTTGAATATGCTGGGCCCTACAGAGCGGCACAGTAAATAACGACTGATCCTAGGACCACTTCTGCTCACAACACTTAGTGGAAGGCGTCCCCAGAACATTCTTTGAGAACAACTACTCAATGCATTGAAAGCACAAATACAACTTGATGTAAAAGAGAAGACCCAAACACTACACTGGACTGGCTGTCTAGGTTAGTAACACACTATAGTGACTACTCTCCATTGACGCATATACCTCCACATGATTGTGTTTACTGTGCTCATGTTATACTATTTCATGAATTTCCTACGGCTTTTTAGTTTGGCTATTATGATTTCCCAAGAGTACAGCAAAGGGAACCTCCTTGGCTTTGGCTCTCTAGGGGTTATACTTGTTCAACAAGAGCCAACTAATAGGCTCTCCAGCAGTAAGCCCAAATAATGCGCATGGGGATGAACAATTTTGATGCCCCATTGAAAACCCGAGCCAGGGCTTCAGGCTTTGAGTGACTGCAGGCTAGAATTCTTTACCTTCCAGAAACGGAGGACCTGTCCATCACTGGTGGTTTTCACAGTCGTTTCCAGCCTAGAGTCCTGGGATTTGGGGTTCTGTTAATGTGCATGATGGTAGTAATGGGCATTTATGAGCTACTCTGCAATATTTAAAACAGCTACATGGAAAAACACAATCAGATTAAGCCAGACTTCCAGTGTCTTTGCTTTGGGAGTTGGAATTTTATCAGCTATGCGTGGTAGCACAATCAGTACTCTGGCTGGCAGTTTTGAGATGTCCTGGATAAAGAAAGCCTGGGAATTGGAATGGTTACTTAATATACATAGTTTGTTGAATGGACAAAATCGTTCAAAAATGAGTTCCCTTGGGAAGAAACATAATAAAAAGTGATTGGGTGGTGAAATGGTGAAAAAAGCCAGCACAGAAGACTCTGGTGAAGAACTGATTTACAAAACTGTGGGAGAGTGAGATGTGGTCATCTCAGTGGTTCCTTTGACCTAACTGACTTTTCAACACGCAAAGAGCCATCCAGCCTTCCTCAGAACACCGGAAACCACCACAGCCTGCACTCCTGCTCTGTGGCCCAGGGAGCATGTGGCCAGTGTTTGTTGTCACTGCTGCTCTTAGAATGATGCAAAGGAAAAAATGAAAAATGGGGTGGGCCGAGAGCATCTGTTACAGCCACTATATGATTTTCGAAGTCTCAATTATCTCCCTTGCACTTTGATGTGATGAAATGGTCATAAGTCAAAGGCACGGAGCCAAAATGTTCTCTTTAATTTTCATAAATCCAGGATCTGATCTCATTTATCGTGGGTTTTAGGATTAGGGCAGGGTCTGGGTCCCAGCTCGCATGGAAACTAATGCATACATTATGTGCATATGCTTGAGGTAAGTATTTATCGTCTCTCCAAGTCTTAGGTTCTCCACATGTAAAACAAAGATAACATTATCTCATTAAATTATTAACACATTTCATTGGCTGTCTCTAGTGTGCTTTGTGTGTGTATATACAGCGCTGAGTATCCAGAGAGAGAGCAAAGAATGAGTAGCAGAGTCAGTAGGGACTCAATAAAAATTAGTGTCCTTTCTCCTTCTCTGGGTGAGAGCACTTTGTAAAGATGAAGAAAAATTTAAAAGGTATTGTTGTTATTTCAGTACACAAAAAAGAGCAAACACACAAATAACTGCATTAAAACAGACAGATAAATCAAGAGAAGCGGGGTGAGTGCCATGTATTCCCCGGTTCATGAATGTGGATGAGACTGTGGCCTGATATTAACCCCCAATTCCAAAGCCAGTCCCACTGGGTATATTCATAAATGCATCTAGCCATTCGGCGCCCACATAGTAAATGTGTAAATTCAGTTACCTTGCTGATTATGCGCCCATTTGCAAGCACACCCTCCTCCTCTGAAAAACTCAGCACTGGAAATATGGCCAATAATAAAATTGTCTAAATAGGTAATATTTCTTGCTTACTTACTGACAGGCAGGAAGGTCTTTAATTCCATGCCTGTGAACCACTCTGGGTCTTCCTGAAGCCTGCAGCGGAGTTAAAACTCGGTAGTCCAAAGTAAAAGCTTTGCCACTAGATAATGACATCAATTAAATAATTTTTATTTATAAGTCAGAAGCAATAACTAATATTTCTACCTACCTCTTTCCCAGCTGTTAGATAGATGTAGTTATTCTTCCTGGGGTCAGGAACAAGTTTGTAGAAAACAGGTGTTTCTTCTTTAATTTCATAGATAACCTCTGGACAATTTGAAGTCAAATTCTCACCAAGAATAACCTATATATATATTTTTTTTTTGCAGAAAGAGAAATACAATTTCTATTAAGTATTTTGAATAGCATGGTGGCAAATGTGTCACTTAATCACACCCTTTCTTATTTACTACATATTGTGGGTAAGGTACTACATTCCTCAGTCATCCCCTTGTATCTCAGTCCACACCATGACTGGCATAAAAAGCACAGTATATCTGCTTTTGCAGGGGAAAAACATCACCAAACACTAGCGAAAAGCCACCCTTCGAGGCTGGGTCAGTATTCTCTTTTATGGAAGCTTATTGTCCACAATTTCTGACCACATTTGGCCCCATCAGAAGCCACAAGTGACAGTTTCATTAGTGTTGTGCTGAGAGTGATCTTGAATCTAAAGGCAGTAGCTCCTTGACATATACTTGCATGGGTTACTCTAGTTTTCCTATCTGATTATACAGAGTCATGCATGTTAAAGTAACGCAGACAGCTGAACAGGTACAGCCAAGTAGGTATGTGTTTACATATAAAATATGAGCAGATATGACTCAGTGTTCAGTGGCTTTAAATTGGACACTTGAGTATCAGTCATCTTCAATCAACAACATCTACCGGACAGGCACTGTCTAGTATCAGGTGCTGTTCCAGGGGATTGGGAAATGACTGAATGAAACAGGACAGAGAGAGAGATCCTGCCCTCACGGAACTTACATTTGAGAACATGTATGTGTGCATATGTATATGTATATGTAGGGAGTGGTGGCAGCCAATTAACGAAAGAGTAAATTATGAAGTACATTAGGTGATAAGAGATACAGGTCAAAATAAAGTGGGGTAAGGGGATGGAGAACGCACGCTCAGTGTAGGCCTTATTGAAAAAGCGACACATTTAGTTTCTAGTATTTAGAAACTTGCAGGGGGTAAAAATAGTGAGCGATTTACATATCTGGATGAAATGCGCTCTTGCACGAGGCCCTGCCAGGACCAAGGCCTTAAAGTGGGATGAGGCCAGGGGCCTCCAAAGGAAGGAGGGGAGAGGTCTGGGCATGAGGCAGCAGGAGAGCCAGGAGCAAGGCATTAGACAGGAGTGACCTGGTGAGAAGGTGGGGTCTCAATCCTGGTCTGAACACCATCATCCTGGGGAAATGCAGCAGTGGCATGGGTTTGAGTTTGTACCCCGGCTCCACTTTTAGATAGCTATGCTACCTTGAACTAGTAATTTACTTAAACCCCCCGGCCTCGATTTCCTCCTCTCTAAAATAGGGCTAATAACGCCTTCCTTATTAATAGGTTCTGCAAGAATCACAAGAATTATGGAAAATGCTTAGTACATAATCAGCACTCAACAGGCAATAACCTATGAATAGACTGCAAGCTCCTTCGGAGTAGAGGACTTGCTTTCATTATCTCTGCATTTATTCCTTCATCTAATACAAATCTTTGAAAAGTGAAGGTGTCAAGATTTTGTCAGTTTGAACACATCCATGCTCACATTTTCTTCCCTGTGGGCACATGGCTTGAAAAAAGAAACACTGGCACCCGAGACTCCTTCCTGACACAGTTACACTTTCATGTGCCCACTGGTTGATAATACGCCTATCTCTACATATCCTGCTGCTGAGTGGGTATTTGTTGTTTTGCTATGGGCACACAGGGACACTGTTTACCTCCTTGCTCTCACCCCCTGTTGGCCTCCGGTCCTGGGATCAGTGACTTTGTTCCATCACCTACTTAGTCAAGCCCAGGTAGATTCAGTGTAACTAATCCCCCAACTGCTCATCAAATTCAGTAGCAGCTTTGCAAAACTCAATGTCACTAACCGAATAGATTAAATATGACTTCTTAAAAAAATCCCTTTTTTAAACAGAAGCAACTAGTTCCCAAAGGAGCAGAAAAAGGTCTGTGGCTCATTTTAAAATGACTTTATAGCTGTGCTATCCAGTACAGTGGCCACTAACCATGTATGGCTACTTCAGTTCAAAATTCAATTCCTCAGTCACATAGCCAGATAGCAAAGGTCACGAGCCATCTAGCGCTGGTGGCTACCGTATTGGAGAGTGCAGATACAGAACAATTCTGTCAGCACAGAAAGTTCTTTTGGACAGTGCTATCTTTCAGAAAACTGTAAGTGGAGAGAGTCCAGGGACAGGCACTGCTATGGGCTTGCCAGGACTTACCATCTCTAATTTATAAACTCTATTACTCATCTTGTATTCAAACTGCTGATCTGTTTTCGGGAAGTGGTTGTTTTTTAAAAATTATTTTAAATGTTTTTATAAGTATATGTTTGCAATGCACAATGATACATTCACCATGGGGAGCTGGTATGTATACGTATTGCTCTTAGTTTTTTTACTTCTCCTTCCTCTCTCCTTCCTCCCTTCCTCCACCATCCATGGATCCTCTTCCCATCTGCAAAAGTCTACCTCTCTGTTTCCTATTATCTACCTTTTATTTTGCTCTTTGTTTATACTTTGAGTTTGTGATATTTAAACTTCTATGTCTGATTTCTTTCATTTATCATTATAGTCTCAAGGTATACCCATTTTGGAATGTGGTTTTTTAGAAGAGGAAAAATAGGAAGCTAGTTTTCAGAAACATTGATTGAAATATAACCAAGTGTGGCTCCAGAGAAGAAAGGCTTCTTTTCACGAATCCATCATATTAGAAGCACTACTTGATGTTATCATCTATGCCACATTCTTAGAATGGCAATAAAGTTGAACTGAATCTAACCAAGTCTTTAGCTAGTAATTTACTTAAACTTTCACTTAGCGTTAAGAAGCAGAAAGAGTTGAGGAACAAGATAAATGACACCATAAGGAAGCAAAAAATATATAACGTACAACATTATGTAAGACAAAAGACTTAGTTTTTAGTAAGTCAGTGGCAGGAAATAAAGTAAAGGAGGAGAAACTACTATAGATAACACAGATGGAACAACTAACTGTGGCTCAGATACCAATTTGAACAAAACAATTTTATAAGTATGTTTCTGAGTCAATCAGAAACATAGTTATATGGAATGGATAGTAACTAAACCTAAGGAATTACTGATAACTCTGTTAACTGTGGCAAAGGCATTATGATTACAGTTATGTAAGCAAATGATCATTTTTAGAGACATAATAAAAGACGTTGGGATGAAACCAAGACATAATTTAGGAAACATCACCAGTCATCCATTTTCAATGTATTAAGAGCTGCACTGCAGTTTTTGCTGTTTTTTTTTGTTTTTTTGTTGTTTTTTTCCGGAATCAGGAATTGAACTCACAACCTTGCGCTTGCCAGGCAGGTGCTGTGCCGCTAAGCTAAATCCCCAGCCCCTGCACTGCAGTTTTTATTGGGGGATCACATTATTTGCTCTTGTGGTACACTGGATGCAGAAAGGTAGTCGGAAAGATCTAGTTTGATGCAACACTGATTTACTTGATACCTTGGAGACGAGGCATGAACATTCTAAAACTCTGAGTTAGGACAGGGAAGCTTTTTTTCTTGCATTTTTAAAAAGTTCCAAGGGGTAGGTAGTGTGTGCCAGGGTTTACCAGTCAGTTTTCAGAACAAATTACTAAGCATGGCTTGAATGGAAGCATGTCCCACTAACTATAGATGCCGGGTATAAACAGGCATGTTTCATCCATGGTGGAAGTAGGCCCCTTTGAAGGCAATATGGCATTATCTATCAAAATTATAAAGCATATGTCCTTGGACCCCGCAGCTCCTCATATATATGTGAAGTGACATGTAATTACTCCAGCATATTGTGTTATAAACAAAAACCTGAAACAACCTAAATGTCCAAATTATAGTATGAACAATGGAATACTATTTAGCCATAAGATAATTAGAAAGCTCTTTATGTATCATCTATTATATTTCACATTATATTAATTATGTACACACATATAAATATAATTTATGTAGATAAATATCTAATAAATGCATGTTTAGTATGTTCTGTGTTTAACAGATGAGAGACTATTTCTCCCCTTTTGCTTGTAGATATATATGAACTCTCTCTGCAAAATACTCATGAAACTGCTATCACCAGTTGTCTCAGAAGTCAAGAATGGGTGATTTGCATTGTGTACTTTGTTGGTTCTTTTTAGTTTAGGACAATTTCATTGTATTACCTTTAAAAATAGAGACATAAAGTTTAAATTTAAACATGTTTCAGGGCGGGTGGGTCAATCTGCTTTTGTTTTTAGTAAGTTATTGAAAGAAGAATCTGCATAACCAGAGGACAAGAGGAAGTTTCTGTTTTCATCCTAAATGTTGCAAATGTGCTATACCAGGGGCTGGTGGGGTGGGGGTGGGGAGGACCTCTCTAGTCCTTGCAGCCCCGTCTCTCTCACAGGACTGCAGGACGTTTCTATTCACATCATCTCTCACTCAGCCCCAGCGCAGCCCAGGGCACCAATGGAACTCTTGGATGTCCTAACTGCAAAATTCTTGAGCACAACCGCACAGAGAAGAAAGCCAGCGAGGCTGGAGCAAGGGAAACGTTTAGCTGGGTGGCCTTGAGAAAAGAACATGATCAGTGAAGCGGTGCAGGAAGGAACCATGAGTCACAGAACCCAAAATGGGTTGAATTTTGCATAAGAGAAACTTCATCCAATTCACACGCTCCTTGGGCATGATGTAGATTTTTATTTATTGCTTCCAGCATTCGACCTTAATATAGATCTAATCTGATGTCATTCTGAGCCTCCTCCATGAACATTCTTATATGATCCTTCATCCTCTAAATGTCACCTCCTCTGAGAAGCTTTCCCTGATCACCTCTTTACTGTGTCCCTCTACTCGTCATGGCGTATTCTTGGCACGCATCCCTATCTGAAGAGGCTTTATCATTGGATAATTAATCGCCTAGTCACCTGTCTTCCCCGCCCCCAGAAGACTGGGGGAGGGAGGCTTATCTGTTTTGTTCACCTCTGTGCCCTCAGTATCCAGAACAGTGCCTAGCACAAAAAAGGTGCCCAACAAACATTTATTAAATGAAAAGCTACTCTATGAGCCTTCAAGATTTTATAAGGCTTTTCACATTCTTCCAGCTGAAGCCTGTGCAGAAAACAAATTTTCCCCAATGGAGAATTTCAGTTCGTGTCAACATATTGTTTCTGTTGACATCTTCCTGAAGCCTCATGGTAGGCTATTAACTAGCCCTGGGATTTCTGTTGCATACAAAAACCCCCCAAGTCTATTATGGAAATTAACTGAATGACTTCCACACCGTACGGGCGGGAACAGACAGGTCCACACCACCCATGAGAAGGAAACACAGTGAGGAGGATAAAGGCGAGACAAATTAAACAAAAGGCTATTTCTTTTTTTTTCTTTATGATTACAATTAGATGGAAAAGCCAGGGGTGTTTAAAAAGTTAAATCATTTTAGGCCAAATTTATTTTCCTATGCCTCATTCTGTGGAGCTAACCAGTTGCACAGCAAACAAGCCAATTCTCTCTTGTATTATTTTTTTCCATAAATAGAGAAATGCTGGGAAGAAGACTTAAATTACACACACATGCACACACACACACACACAAGCACACATGTGAACACATGCACACATGCATACACAGAGGAAAAAGTGAATTACCTAATAGCATTTAATGTGCCTTACTAGTTAGAAGTAATAAAGATGATATATAAAAATTGAAACAAATTTCTCTTTCATTTCCAATCTACTTTTTTTTAAAGTAAGTAGTAGAGAAGCAGAGATTCTGATACACAAGTTGTAGACTTGTGGGTCACATAGGACTAACCATTCCAAACTGGGGGGTGGGGGGGCTGTAAACTGTCAAACTGGAATGAAGGAGTGGGTTGTGATCACGAAACAAGCTTCTTTCATGACATTCCCGACAGCCAACCATGGAGCCCATTTCCAAGTTCTGATACTTCTGGAAGTTTTTACTTTCTGTCCATCCTTAGTGGCCTCCACCTCCCACATTTCCAGCTCCAGGTCCTGTACTGGGTCCCCTAAAGCCTCTTTTTTTAATTTTTACATTCTGTGGGAATACAGAGAATGCTGTTATAAAATATTTTATTTTCGTATTTCCCCTTACGTTCAACTGAAAACTTTAATAACTAGCGTCAAGGAAGATCCCTCTGGTATTTTGTAGTTCGGCTTTGGGTTGAATTCAGGAAGAACATTCTGGAACTAGCTTAATTTCCTCCATGGTTTGGGAAAATGAAATCCATTTGGAAAAGCAGAATTTTGAGGGCCACCTAAGAAGGCAGTCCTGACTGAGAGCATGTGCAAAGCTCCCTTCTGCTGGACATGGGGACTGTCCGTGATAACACCTCCTGCACCCTGAGTCTTACTTCAGTGACAAAGACGCTGGGGAAACACTAGCTGAGACTGTTCAAAAACAAATCAGCCTGAGAAGAGACAGGATTCTTACCTTTCCTCAAAAGGAGCCTACTGGGGATAAGCTGGGGCCCAAAAGGGGGTGCAGAGGGTCCCAGGAGCCATGTGCAGCCCAAGGGAAGAGAACTCAGAAAGCTGTCCCCAGACAGAAACCAAAAACCATGGAAGCCATGGTCCCTTCTCAGGAAACCTCAACACTTGCATCCTGGCATCAGCTCAGATACCATGATATCAGATTTAAAAAATTTAAAACCATATCCAGGAACCCTCCCAATATCCCTTAGACTACATCTTAACTGTTAATGCAGTTGGATTGGGGGATAAAACCCTGGGCTCTAGGGACGGACTGCAGTTCAAATCACCTGGAGCAAACGAGGAAATCTCCCTAAGCCTCAGGTTTTCTCATTGGTCATAGTAGTGACTCCTAAGGATCAAGCAAGCTAACCCATGCAGACACTGGTTCTATGCCTGGCACACAGTTAGAGCTCAGAAGTGTGAGCTATTACTATTCTTCACCCACCACCTCTTATCTTTTATGCTTACAAGAAAGGTTAATGGGCATGCATAAAGTTGCCAATTTCAAATTTAATGCACAGTCCCTTATTCCTTATTTTATCACTTAGAAAAGCTCAAAATATTCCACACTGCCCTTGAGATAAGGACAATATTCTGTGTGTAACAGAGTCAGCGCAAAGGAATCCAAACCACCAGAAAGGCTACGCCACAACCCAGAGGAAGATACACACTGATTTTAGAAGGCATACACTATGCGACACGTGCAGTGTGGGTTCACACAAGCGGAGTTCAGGGTGGCAACACTGCTCAGCTGATTTCAGTGAAGATGCTGACAACTGAAAAAATTATTCCATGTAACCATCTCCAGAAAGGAAGTAAAATAGGGAAATAACCAGGGTGGTGGGGGAGCGATAGACACAACTCGTGTCATGAGCCTGAGAACCACCTGTGGCTAAAATTAGAGGCCAGGACACTTTAGGTTTGAAATTCCTTCAAATTCTCTACAACTTCTATTAAGGGACTTAGGAATAAAGTCAGAAGGAGGGCAGGAAAGGTATGAGCATGCCACAAAGCCCGCAGAGCGTCACTGAAATCTTACCTTTGGACGAGGGCTGTCTTCCTCGGAAAAAGCACATTTTAAATGTCATTTACAGACTGAACCAACGTCTCAGCCCAAGTTCAAAATGATGTTTCCACATAATAGAACATGATACAGCTATTTAAAAATACTGTTTACAAAGGGTTTGCAAGTAGCATTTTAATAGAACCCTCTTGCCTCATTAACTGAAGAAAAGAAGGGTGCAAAATTGGATAGAGTCTGACCTCAAGTACGCAAAAAAAAGAATCCAAAATGCTGACAGCGGTTGCCTCTGCATGACGCAATTAAGGATAATTTTTCCTTTGCCTTCTTCTCATCCCCCGCTACTCTGCAACTCTCTACGTGAGCACACAGCACTTTCGCTAACATGAAAAAATTATTTAAATAATGTGAGGTTTAAAATGGCACCAAATTATATTAAAAATCCATGAGGTTTGCAGAGATTTAACAAGTCGGATTTTTATTGGTGGTGGTAAAAAATAACAGCCACCGGCTCCCAGGCGCTGCTTCCTGTCTCTCATCCAGCTGGGCACATACTACGGTGCCTGGCGTGTGTCAAAATGCTGAGGACCCTTGATCACTGGGAACCTGATGAGTCAGGCTGGGGTGATCCACGCTCTCTTTCTTCTTCTCCTCCCCCAGCCTGCACTGGGATGGGTTTTGTTTTTTGCTGCTCATTAGTACCTCCACACTGTGGCTTAGAAGCCAAGCTTGTGTCTATCAATGTTCGTCTTTTCTAACAGTTCTGGTGACAAGTCTGGCAAGGGAGAAGCACGAAGCTTTTGAATAAAGGAATTTGGGGATTATCTGTGGCTTCCAAGTCAACTGCACAATCCTGGGTCTTCAGGTCTCCAGGTAATTTCAGGGGCTGCATCGAAGAATCTGTGTCCTGGACACAGGAGGGAGTCTCAGGAACTATTGGGCTGTTGTGGCTACTGGGGGTGAAGCCTGCTGATTTATCCCTCACAACCTCCTCTGGGGCAGCTGGAAGAGAGTGGTTTAATTCTCAAGAAGTTATGATGCCAATGAGGTGTTTGTTCCCTTAGTCACCTGGTCTACCTTCCTCTGGTTCTTCCCTGAGCCTCTAGCAACCCTGATGCAACCCAGGAGCATGGGGGCCCCATCTACATGCCTCCCATTTGCTCCCTGAGCCTCAAGGGGTGGAACCAGGGCTGGGGGCAGGAGCTGCAAAGTCTGTGTAACATGGTGTCACTAGTGCAGTCTCAAGTTGCTTGGGACTGAAATCCCTGCTCTGCTCCAGTATGACCCTGACCTTGGGCCAACTGCTCAGCATATCTGGGTCTTGATTTCCTCCTCTGTAAAATGGAAGTAGCAGGACTGCCTCACAGGGCTGTGGAGGGGCCGCATCAGTAGACGAGGAGTGGCTGGCATACAGGAAGTTGAATAAATGTTAGCAGCTACGAAACAAACACAAAGCCAACATGCCCTTCTTATCTGAATCCTGAAAACAAGGCCCTGGCATGGCTTCTGAGGGATGCCCCACACAGATCCCAGGGACAGCAAAATCTCACCCAGCTACCTCCCCTTGGCAGCGTGTGGCTGCAGCTCCATTCCACTCTCCGGTCCCCAACAGGACTGAAACTCGGCCAGCTGCACACAAATGGCTGGGGTGAACCCACAGGACAGCGACCAGGCTGTCCCACGGGGCACTATTTATAGCCAGTGTTCCTTCACCTCCAATTCACCATGTAACAGTTTGGTTGGCTCAGCTTGGGGGAAACAGTGTTCTTGTCAAAACACACGTCAAAAATATCCCAAATCTGAAGAGATAATTGATGGGGAGGCCCAGGAAGGATTGATGGAAACTTCTTCTGCCAGGGTAATGGGTCTCATCAGCCTGACCAGCTTGGTGTGGCTACAGACGTCACCGAGAGATGCCTGCAGCATGACTGATGAGTATTTACCTTTCCCCAGGAAACAAAGCCAGCACGACAGGAAAGATGATCAATGTATATTTTAAAGAATGTGTATACAAACAAACTCCCTCCCATATGCTACTGGGTTTCCTCCAAAGGAAACATTAAATCAAATGCCTCCCAAGAACTCGGCACTGTATCAGGCTGTAGGAACTCATGGCCCTCTTCTCAGAGAGCTTAAAATCAAGATGGGAAGGGCAGACAAACGTGAGTGAAAAGGTTAGGTATCAAAGCAAGACATCTGTAAGGAGCCAGAAGAATGAGGCAGATCAGGAGGGTTCCAGGAGACGAGGGGAGTGCACGATCCACTCCACGGGGTGGGTGCTGAGCCGAGCCAAAACACAGACACAGTACACGGGACTCAGGAGAGCAGAGGAAAACAAAGCAAGCAGTCCAGGCTAAGAGTGCAGTGCGATCCCAAGTGTGGAAACAGTACTACACAGCGCACGTTTGGAGAACAGCAAGCAAACTGATTTAGCTGGCGGGGGGGCGGGTGTTGTGTACAGAAGACAGAATTAGAGTCTGTCAGAAGAGGAAAGGGTTTTTCTGGGATTGTCTAGTACAATTTTATTTTATAAATGAGGCAATGGGGGGCTCAGAGAGGTTAAGCAATTCGCCTAGCGTCACACAGCTAGTTATCAGTTGGGAAAACAGATCTGTCACTATCCAATTAGGAATCTGAGCTGAGGGTTGACTGGTCAGCTGTGGAGAGGCCAAGGAACAACATTGGCTTAGAGGGACACATAGTGCGGTTTCCAAACCATGAATGTGGTTGGAGGCCACAGGAGTGTTCAATAAATGCTGGCTGGTGACCCTGGTGAAGTGACCCCTAGATAACCCCAACCGAGGCATCTCGTGTCTCTGATTTTATTTTCCTATCCTCCCTAGTGCCCCCCTCCCCAGTGAATAAAAATCTCAATTTGACCGAGGTATATCCATGCAGTGGGAAAAAATAGTCCTAGGAGATAAAAGTCAAGGGGAGTCTCAAAGCACTTTAGATCTCTAACCTCTCTGCGGTGCGTGTGGGTACAAAGGGCAGAAAACAAACCCCCTCTGTGGGTGGCAAGTGGGCTGGAGGGAAGGAACACCTGTGTTTTCTTCTTTTCAAGCACTATAATCTCTCATCACTTTGAAGTTGTGAGAAATCAGGTGCTTTGTACATTTCCAGCGTAAAGGACACAGAACTGAAAGGTTAAATGTCTCAGAAAGGTGAGTCAGGAATGGAGTGGGGGCCAGACCCCCATTTACCTCACCCAGCAGCACATGAGTAAGAAAAGGAACATAGCTTGGCCCATTCCCGGGGAGCAAGGTGGATGGAGACTCATTACATGTTGGGGTAGGGGCAGAGGTGAGGGGCTGTTAGGTACAGATTTCCAGAATGTCTTCCAGGCCATTTCCGGGGATCTTTAAAGAGTTCACAAAACAACTGGTAGGCGTGGTCTTGTGTGTCATTTAAGAGCATTAAGAAAAACGGAAAAAGCACAAAATGGATCACGGTTAAAATCAGACATTTGAAGAGGGCACAGAAAAACCAACCTTAAGTAACTGGCCATCTCCAGTCCCCAAGAATAAAACAGTCCTGTTCAATACCACGGTGCCATAAACGGATGTCAGGTCGGAATGGATCAAGGTGGATGATGCGATTGGTTGTACTCTTTCAGGTTGATCCCCTTCTTTCTGAACATGCACACAAACGCACAAATACAAAAAGAGATCATTTTTAACAGCGATATGTCTCATTACACTGACAAAATGTCACTCATGACCTTTCAGGAAGGCTCACATTTGTGGACCCTAATACATTTTTCTTAGACAAGGTCCCCAGGAGCAACTTTTCGTGGCTTTTCTCTGTCAAATGGCCATGCTTGCTTGCCCAACCCATGGAGAGCAATTTGTTTACGATGTATTAACATGTATTGATTGCCAGCAGCGAGCGAGCCATCCATTTAACACGCCCCAGCTGATAGAGGAAGCCGAGTCCCAGTGTATTGCCAAGGCAGCCCACCACTGAACGGGGAGGGAGTCGATCTTACACTTGGCTCTTTGCAGGATCCTGCTGCAATTCATCTGAGGTAGGCGTTGGCTTCTGTGACATGAAACACAAACACTTCCCAAGATGTGACTAGGAAGATCCTATGGGGTGCGATGACAGAGAACAGGGACCCGGGAGTGACAAGAAAAGTGTCCACAGAAGCTCACGGGCAGGGCAATGAATTCAGAGGGCAAAGAGACAGGCGTGGACGGTGGTGGGACACAGCCTCATGGCAAAAGAGGAAACAGAAGGGCTAGACCTGGAGCTGATGCTTGCAAAGAGGAAATGAAAAAGCCTAACTCCCAACCTCAAAGCATTTCAATGGTCTGGGACTTTGAGCACATGTAATCACATGCTTGCTCCTCATCATTAAACAGAGCCCCTCTTTAAACCCCGAGCAGAAAGAGTGGACCAGAATGTCTTTTTCCTTTTTGTTTAAAAGGAATAAAGTGCCTCATGCCACTTCCTGCCTTCAACTGTAGGGAACGGAGTTTGTTACACAAATCTCTGGAAGATAGGGAGCTAGAAAGAACCGTTGCCGTCTGCAGCTACTGAACACAGTGTGATAGCATACTTTATCTGCCAGAGCTGGCGTCCCAACTGGAGGAGGGTTTTCAAAGGCACATTTACGTTTCCGCCAATGGGTGAGTGGTCAACTTCAGGCAGCTTCGAAGCGACTTCCGGAACGGCCTTGTTTCGGGTGCGAGGAGGTGGGCAGCGGGAGGCTAAGACTTATTAACTTCATCATATGATTGCTGACAGTGTTTATGTCTTTCAATTTATGTCTTATTAAATATTCATTATTTTAAGAACCCACCAGGTTTCATTAACATCCAAACTAAATGGATCCATGGACTAAATTGATTTCTGAAGCCTTTAAAGTGCCGTCGATAGTTCTTTGTTGACGTTGTGATGTGAGGAAAGAGAGGCTAGCAAGCAGTCCTCCAAGGCCCTGATTACTTTTCAAGGAAAAGATGTCATAACCTAAGAGAGAGTGACTCATCTGCATAAAATATTCTATAGCAAACTTGGTTTAAGAAGATTTTTGGAAAGCCCATTAGAGAATTTTTTTTTCCTGCTAAAAGATAGTAATTTTTTTAGTCAGGGAAGATGGGGAACTGTCCTGTTCAAATTGAAGTAAAGGAAAAAAATTTCTGTGGGTCTAAGGATCGGAACAATAGAACATTGTTTAGATAAGGAAGCCTCATGACTACGAGCAGCAGAAGAAAAACCAAATGACCTTTAAGTTTAAAAAAAACAAAACCACATCACATATCTTGCTTTAAAATAAAACCAGAATTGCTCAAACGTCAGTCTGGCTGACCATGCCTATTTTTTTTATTATTATTAAATATTTGAGCATGACAGTGAGGCTAACTCAGGGAATTGGGCATAACCTCTTCCTAGGCTTCCACGATGTCCTGATATCACTAACCACTCCCTGTCATCTCACAACATGGAAAAACTAAGGGCCGTGGACAGTGGCTCATACACAAGGACCAGATGGGGCATAGACTCCCAGGCTGATACACAGTAGCTGCTTAATACCCATGCCTATTCCAGTGAGCCAAGAACAACGGTGTCATGTGGCCTTTGCTGAGGTGGAAGGAGAGATCCTATCTGCGAAAGACTGGCTCCAAATCACAGAGGCAGCTCAGAAGCCGAGAGGGGACAAGGAGAAAATTGGTTCCAAATTACCATGTCACCCCGTCTAGTGTCTTTCCCTGACTTCTGACTGTTCCTCACCAAGTGGAGTTTTCCAAATTAAGTCCTAGATCAATAGGGTAGGTAAGTAGTACAGCCATTAAATCAATGTTCTCAAACCGGAAGGACTGATGGTATAGAATAAACCGCCTGGGACTCGTTTACATTTGCGCTTGGCCCTTCCTCACTGGGTGGACTGTGCAAGCCATTTAACCCAGTCAGGAGATGGCTTTCTCAACTCCTGATTGGTCGGGTAGTTATGAGGAAGACATAATAAATGATAATGGTGATAATAATACTACCAGCTAATACGTATCACTGTGTACTCTGTGGAATGTATTCTATCGTTTACCTAACAGAGGGCAGATAGGATAGCGAGCCAGACTGCCCGGCTTTGAAGCCTGGTTCTGTCATTTCTAGCTAAGTAATTCTGTACACATTAGAAAACCTCTCCGTCACTCACTTTTCCCCTCTATACAATGGAAATGACGACAACAGCATTTCTTCTGTATGTCTGTTACAGGGATTGAATGAGTACTCCAACCCCTCAGTACAGCTTGGAGGAGTAACCCCTACCCTGTGCTTGCTATCATTATTTAAAAACACAAATGGTTGTTATTCTCAGTTATTCTCACTGTGTTTGCAAAGAGAACCCTAATTTTGTTCAGGTAGAGATAAACATAGTGAAAACCAGGACCGGCCCACACCAAACAGTAACTTCATTACCTGTTGTCACATACAGTTCTTGCCTTCCTTATCCCAGAGAGCTAAGGGTAACCGTGTGTTCCAGTTCCAGCCAGTTCTGGCTGACCATGCCTATTTTTTTTTTTATTATTAAATATTTGAGCATTAGAGGTATGATGTCCACACAGGGATTTCTGGAGATAAGTTTTCTCCTTGTTGAAAGGAAGCTCTTGAAGGAAAGCCCGTTTTCCCTGTTCTCTCGTGTCCCCTTTTGGACTACAGCTGTGGGAAGCCATCATGGACAGACCGGTAGCAGCCATTTTGCTTTCATGAAATCAAGATGGAGGATGAAAACCAACATGCAAAGATGGTGCAGGGGAAAGAGAAAAGAGACCCTGGGTTCTTGAGGGCATCACTCAATGGCAGGCCTCCCACCTTTAAAATTTGTTTATTACGTTATCAATAGATGTCATGCTTTATGCCACCGCTGACGGGATTTTCTGTTACTTGAAACCAAAAGTGAGTCACTGTTTAAGAAATGAGAATCATGACTTGTTACACCAGACAGGCTACAGGACCTGAGCCATGGTCAAGATTTTGTAGCCAATTACGAGTGAGCCTGGAAGAAAATAGGAAAGAGAAGGCCTGGACCTCACGAAAACTCTAGGGGCTGCTGTGGCTGAATGGAAATGGATTCTTTTGTGCTGGAAACACACGGAAATGGACAGGTCCCTGTGAGTGGAAAAAGGAGCTTTCTGAATGGATCTCTTATGCTCATTTCAGCAAATGAAAACAAAAGAAAGACAAGCTCCCAAGAAACCTCCCCACAAAAGTGAAGTTAATACCTAGGGAGCCAAGCAGAAAAAGGGGAGAAATAGTGCAGTCAGCCCCCTGTGTCCAGAAATTATTCTTACTCTTTATTTTTTCCGGCCTATTTTCTATCTTGCCCTTCTCTCCCCTTAGGGCATAATCGTTAATGTTGCTCTCAGCCTATTCTGTCTAGTTTATTATGTGTAATTTATTTCTGAATCCCAGCCTCTGCTTGTTCGTCTGTGTGTAACAAGGTTAATGCCTTGTAATGATGCTTTTGCCAGTTCTGCCTTTCATGACAAAATCCAATCTTGATTTAGCTCTAAACCTTGTCTCCCCTTTGGGCTTCCTTGGTTCCCTCAGAGTTGTCATTCTGCTTCTCCTTCCTGCCGTGTCTCACCATAACGGCCGCCTACACTTTTGCCTGCTTGAAGAAGAAACTTTTCTCAGTTGGAGGAAAAAGCACTCTTGTCTCCAAAGATGTTTAGGCTGAAAGAGCGAGAACCTTGGGCCGGAGGCAGCAAAGGGGAGTGTGCCCATGGGCACGCGTGGATGCATACGAGTGTGTGTGTGTGTGTGTGAGTGTGGAAAGTGGGCTTGTCCTGAGGGGAACAGTTTGACCTGGCGGTTGCTTCACACAACTTTTCATTGACAACAAATCCTCCCCTGTGGAGCCGCACATTGGCCTGTGCACGCTTCCAAGGGTACTCTAGGAGGCTGAGGCAGGAGGATTCCAGGTTTCAGCTCCACCTGGGTGGTTTTGCAACTTAATGAGACCCTGTTTCAAAATAAAAATATAAAGGGCTGGGGATGTAGCTCAGTGTGAAGACCACAGTCACGTACTCTGCCAGTGAGCAGCGCTGCAACCCCGCTCAAGCGTGTGATGGGTGACAGATTCCAGGAGGCTCACGCCGGGTGCCACAGCCATCTGCAGCTTTCATTAAAACACCCAGAGGAAATGTGCACAAAAGCAGGACCTCCGAGTGTCACGGAGCCAGTGAGAGTCAAGGCCTTTACTCACACAGTGCCGGAAGGACTCCTTACGTTGGGATGCTGGGTTTTGTTTCTTCTGTTGTTGCTGCTGTTGCTGTTTTTGTGGTACTGGGGATGGCACCTAGGGTCTTCACACTGAGCTACGCCCTCAGCCCTCTAAATTGTTTCTCGCTAAGTTGCAAAAATGTCCAGGTGGAGCTCAAACTTGGACTCCTCCTGCCTCAGCCTCCTAGAGTGCTAGAATTACAGACATGTGCTACTGTACCTGGCTATATATGTTGGGTTCTCCTTACAAGGCAAGGGCAAATACCAACTGGGTGTTTACTAACGTATTACCAATTGATAAAAGCCTGTTTGGGGCAATTAATTTTGCATTCTATCCCATGGGAGGCACTTGTTTTGAAGCAGTTTCTCCACTGCTGGCTGTTCATTACTCACTCAGGGCTGCTTACAGGTGGGAGGCCTTGGAAGGAGCCCTGCACTCCAGTCTTGGCCCTGCTCTGCCCTTTTCAGGCCACTGCTCGTGGACAAGTCCCCACATGAACTTCGGTGAGTACAGCTGTGACATGGACACAGTCGACCCGATGCCCTGCCTACCAGCATTGCCATGAGGCTCGCAGGAGCCCACGTGTGAGGACAATGAGGATGTCACCTTCACCAAGCTAGGCAAGTGGAGAAAACAACCCCTCAGCCCACGTGCGCAGTGGCTTGATTAGCTATTCCGGCTCCACTGCTTTTCACCCTTCTGAACTATACAGCACCGGTCAGGCTTTGACTAGGTCTGTGGCACCCCGGTCCCCTGAGGGAAGACCTTCCATGAGGATTCAATGCACACAGGAAAAGCAGGGCAAGAGGGAAGCTTGGGGACACAGCCGGGCAGCCCTGACCAGGCGGCATCCAGTGTGCAGTGCTGACACAGAAAAATGGCAAGGACATGTGCACCTCCCGCCTCCCACCTGCTCTCCCCCTTCTACCCTGCATGGGACTGAGTGACCTACAGCCCCCCAGACCCCCTACCCAAAGTCCACCCTCCAAGCTCTTTACCTTTCCCGTTCCTGCCTTCCCCATGCCCTACATCAAAACCTCCATCCCTTCCCCATGGCTACTTTACCTGTGAAAAGACAACTTAGCTGGGGGTGGTGGTGCGTGCTTGCGATCCTAGCACTATGGGAGGCTGAGGCAGGAGGATGGCAAGTGTCAGGGCAGCCTGGGAAATGTAGTGACTTAGCCAGATGTTTATCAAAAAAATATTTTAAAAAAAAGTGTGAGTAGGAGGAGCTGGGGAGGTAGTTCAGTGCAAGCCATCAATTCAATCCCCAGTACCAAAACCAAACCAAACCAAACCAACAAAGACAACTTGGCTCAATTCCCCCAGAAACATAGGAATGGCAGATGGCATGAAAACTGCATTATTTCCCTAGAACCTTAGCACTGAGACTTCATCTACCAGTGTTAGGGCACAAGGAAGCTACTGATGTCCCAGGTGGCATAGCGGCAGCCTTGACCCCTGACATCCACAAAACACCAATGGTGCTCCCCCCAGCACCCGGACAACCACAGAGCCCATCCCCCACCCTCCCAAATGCCCGTGTCACCATGCCCTGTTGAGAAACACTGGAACCTACGGTGGCTTCTGAATTGCTGAAAAGTGGCTGTACGGAGTTTTCTTCTCTCCAGCCTCTTCCTCCCCAGGCTTCCTCCTCCTCAGCAGCAGCACCACGGTCCTTGACTCCCCTCCTCCCGTCACCCTCCCCATCTGACCCCGGCAAAATCTCTCAGCTGAATTTCCCGCCAATCTCAAGGCCTCCATCTCCATGGGCTCTAACCAGCCCAGTCCTCCACGGACCCCGTTTCCGATCTACCTCAAGAGACTCCTGGTGTCTCTTCTGACCACCATCTACCTCCCACCCAGTAGTCAGGGTGATCTTTTAAAACATAAAACAAGTCGTGTGACTCCCTTGCCTAAAATTCTGCAACTCCCTCCCATCGCGCCTCACATTGAGTCCATGTCTTCCCACGCGCTCCCTGGGCAGGGCCCGGCTACTTCCTCAAATCCATTCTTTGCCACTCTTCTCTCCCTCCATTCTACTTCAGTCCCCATGGTGGCTTTCTTTCGGAAATACCTCTCCTTAACATATTATAACTTCCTGTCACAGGGCCTTCACACATGCTGCCTCTTCTAGCCCCCATTCCCTTCTCTCCCTCATGGAATGGTTCTTTTTAATTTCTCAAGTTAATTTTTACCCACTCAGACACACATCAGCCTAGTTCTCCCCCTCCCCACCCCAGCGGTTGTTCTGAATCATAGCACTTCACTTATTGCTTCTAAAGTACTTATAATCACTGCTTTTTAAGTGTTATTTATTGTCTGTCTCCCAGTGGTCTCTCAGCCCTACCATGGTTTATTTTACTCTACATTTTAAATACAGCATCCACCTCAGTATCTGGCATGTGGTAGGTTGTCAATAAATGTTTATTGAATGAATAAATAAATACATGGATCAATGTTTGAATACTTTCAATCAATATCTCATCAGACAAGGATGGTACATGGCTAAGTAGGCCTAATGATTACAGAGTTCTTCCACTGAGCCTAGATTTGTCCCTTGTAAACACGGAGCATGGGTTCTGCATTGGAGAGCAACAGTGAGCTACCCCATACTTCCTTTTGCCTTGTTTCCTGGGCTTCTCTAAACTCACACCCATAGTTCATTAACAGATCTTAAGAGAACGTTCCTGACTCTCACCTTTCTCTGTCCATAGACAGGCTACAGGTTCAGCATACTTAAAGTGTTAGAAGTAAGCAGAGTACTTGACATATGCTCAAAGCAATGGACAATAGGACTGCTCTTCCCCATATAATTTTATAAACATGGCCTAGCATTGTTTTGACTCTAAAATAAAAATGGCTGATGCGAGCTTGAAAAGGTGGAAAAAAAACAAGATATTTAGCATAAAAATTATGTGGGTTTAAGTTCAAAATCTACTATTTCTGAATTGTGTCCCTCGACAGTCATTTATCCTTTCTGAATTTTCTCCATCCATTCATCTGTCCACCCATCCACCCATCCATCCATCCATCCATGCATCTATCCACCTATCCATTCATCCATCCATCCACCCACCCATCCAACCATCCATCCATCCATCCTCCATCCACACATCCATACATCCATCCATCCACCCACCCATCCATCCATCCATCCACATATCCACACATCCACACATCCACATGTCCATCTATCCACATATCCACACATCCATCCATCCATCCATCCATGCATCCATCCACACATCCATCCATCCATGCATCCATCCACCATCCATGCATCCATCCACCATCCATCCACCATCCATCCACACATCCATCCATCCATGCATCCATCCACCATCCACGCATCCATCCATCCATGCATCCACCCATCCACCCATCCACCCATCCATCCATGCATCCATCCACCATCCACGCATCCATCCATCCATGCATCCACCCATCCACCCATCCATCCATCCATCCATGCATCCATCCACCATCCATCCATCCATGCATCCACCCATCCACCCATCCACCCATCCATCCATCCATCCATGCATCCATCCACCATCCATCCATCCATCCATCCATCCTATATCCATCCTACCACCCATTACTTACGCAGCATTTACTTGTGTTGACCAGCTGCTTTATCTATAAAATACAGATGGGAATAAACCCTCTATTGTCAAAATAAGCCAATCAAATGAGTTTTGAAACAAAATGAAACACTTTACATTTCAAGTCATGGTTTCTGAAACACTTGCCAACAGAAAGGAATGATTAGAGTGGGGGCTCCATTCATATCCACAGTACAGGGACAGAACTGGGGGGAAGCATCAGTATTTTAATAAGCTCTAACTGAAACAGCATTTCCTTTCATTTTGGATTCAGGCCATTGTAGTATTAACTGAACCTCTGACTTTGTCTCCAGAAGAAATCAGATATTTTCATATCATTTTATAGTTGCTGCAGATAACTCAAAATATCATTTACGCTCATCTCTGCTTTGAAATTATGGTAGTTGCTACTGCAAGATTTTGCTGTTGAATGTGTTATGATATATCACCATATCTCAAAGTGAAAAAAATTTATGTATCTATATATCCATATAATTGGAGTATTTTGCAATCTATGTTTTATACATTATGCATTAAAAATAATCTGAGAAAGACTCTTCAGGCTGTATCAGAGATGCCCAGCACCAGGGCTCTGTGAGGTTAGGAACAGAAATACCATGAAGCACAGGAGTCTGGCACTAAATGACACCCACGGCTACCAGCTGCTCTAGGCGACACCCTCCTGTTGCCCTGGAGAAGCAAGGTTCAGCACTTAGCATCCAGTTTTTAAAAGGGGTCACCGACGGAGAAAGAGGCCTCGGGAGGTGGCCAATGAGCAATGATCAGGAACAGCTGGTGTATTAGATAACACGCTTCTTCAAGCAGGTTGGGGGCGGGGTAGGGGGTGACATGAGGAGAAATCCAGCTTCACGGGACGGAGTCACAGGAGACCTCCTTCCCTCTAGCCTGCCTGGCTTTGACTCTTCCTACAAATACAGTTCCTGTGTAGTCACCTCCTGGAAGCGATCAACTCACTATGCTGTAACCACTGGCTTCTCCACTAGCAGAGGAACATCTTCTTGTCAGTTCTGCAATCATGTATTGAAGGCTCACTCACTGTGTGTTACATAGCTTCATGGTGCCTCGGAAGCACAGGAGAACCAACCTGGCCACCCCTCTTCTACAGTTTGAATGTGTCCTCCAAAAGTTCACATGCTAGAAACTTAATCCACAAATTCATATGTTAATGGTGTTTGAAGGTGGGATCTCTGGGAGGTCATCTGGATTAGAAGAGGTCATGTGGGTGGGGCCCTCATCATGGCATTAGTGGCTTTTAAGAAGAGAGAGATCTGAGCTGGTGCACTTGCAGTCTCACCACCTCATGCCTTTCATCTTGTTGTGATGTAGCAGGAAGTCCCTCACAAAGTGCTACACAGATGCCAGGGCCAAACTCTTGCACTTTCCAGCCTCTGGAACCATAAGCCAAATAAACTTCCATTCTTCATAAGTTATCTGGCTTCAGGTAATTTGTCATAGCAACAGAAAACAGATTAAGATACCCATCAAGGCGCATGCAGCCCACATAGGTCTATGTGGGTCCAACACAGAGCCTGGCACACTCCAAAATTTATAGAAAGAAACCCTGATTCCTAACTTCACTGCCAACTGCCTACATAGCAGCTCTTTCTGAATATCCTGAAGGCATTTAAAAATCAACAAAAATCAAACCCACCTTTCCCTGGGTCACCAATACTCTCTGTACTTATATCTCAAAAGGCTCACTCATCCCATCCCTCCTTTCCACCCACACAACCTCTGCCGGGGGTCCTCAGTGCACCTCAGTTGGATTAAACAATAAATGGCTTCCACCTGTGCGGGTCCCTCTGCACTCTGTCACCACTTTCCGCCAAGGTGACATTATTTCTTGCCTGAACTCCTGCAAGAGTCTACCATGGGCTTCGGTGATGGCTGAGCTCCCCTCCATCCCCCTAGCACAGCCATCATTTAGGAATTCAAATGCAATCATTTCACTTCCCTTCAAAGCTGCTCCTATGCTCCAGGAATAAAATGGAATCTCCTTGCCGCAGCCTAGGGATCTGTAGGGTCCGGCTGTGGCTGCCTCTGGACCTTCCTTCCCTGATACCCTCCCCTCACTACCTCCCTGTCCTCACGCACACTCACCTTGAGCGCTTCCCACTGACCCAGTCAGTACTCACCCCCGGGCTGGAGGGAGCACTGGCTCCAGCTCTCCCCGGGCAGCCTACGACAGACTCTCCCTTCTCATCTTCCTGGTGTCCACGCAACCTCCTTGCAGACAACCTTCCCCAGCACCCCACCTAAAAGAGCTGCTACCTCACCCGCTCAGAGCTGTGCCTCAGTTACTTTATCTGTAGAACAGGAATAATAACATTCTCCACCTTGTCATGTTATGGTGAGAATGCAAAGAGTTACTACTGGAAAAACTGCTTAGAATGGTGGCTTACAGTACTGTCCCTTTAAGTTTCAGCTATTATTTGAGTAGAAACATAGCTATTTGTTAAATGTTCACTGCCTGCTCTATTTAAGTATTTTCACACACTGCTAGGCACGTCACAGTAACTGAAGAAATTGGGTTTGGACCAGCGATGGTCCTGTTCCCCTGCTGCTTCACCTCCCGTCTTCATCCCAAGCGTTCTTTCTAGAACACAGTTTGTGTCTGCTTTGAACCCTGCTGTCGGGGACACCTGCCACAGCCACAGTTTTCACACCCTGCTCCTCTGAGATGAAGTAGGGGCAAGCATGGGCGGAAGCAGGGCAATCATAGGGCCTGGGAACCTTTCAACTCACTTCATCCTGGGCCCCCAGCACCCAGCCACAGTCTCACCCAGAGCAGCAGGTGAAGGCCGAGTTGCTATTCCTTTGCTAAGTATTTATTTTAAAGACAAGGTCTGGAGAGTCCAGCAGTCATTTTACGCGTAGGATAACATGTGCCCACCTCGCCTGTCCCAGGGGGCCCTTCGCCATCTGGACCTGCACTCTCCTTTCTGGAGGCCCCAGCCAGGGCGAGCGGCTCAGGGCTCACAAGCTTCATTCAACTTCCCCCTTGTGCACAAGCTGTCCGCTCTGCAGAACGGCCCTCTCTGCCTTCTCCACTTAGCCTCCAGACATAGCTCAAGCACCACCACTCTGAGGCCACCGGGTCCTCCTGGGCCAAAGGTGGCATCCTGTCTTGGCACTTCCATGGCATCTGACTGTTAAATGTCTCCTGCCATGAGCATCAAACTGTGTGGTTCATTTTCCTCTCACTCTTTCCACAATAACCTCCACCTGTGGGCCACATCTGGCCCACTGCTTGTTTTTTGTTTTGCGGTACTGGGGATCGATCTCACGACCTCATGCTTGCTAGGCAGGCGCTTATGCCACTGAGCTATATCCCCAGCCCCTTCTGCCTGTTTTCGAATGGCCCATGAGCAAAGAATGGCATTTACATTTGTGAACCGTTGGGAACAAATTTTAAAAAGAGTACTTTGTGCCAAGTGAAAGTCATCAGGAATCCAGGTGTCAGTGTGCATAAAGTTTTATTGGAACACAGCCCTGCAGGCTCATGTATGTATGGTCTATGGCTCTGCTCACAGGACAGTGCTAGAGATCAATAATTGTGACTCAGTGTCACAGATGTCGTACCTGGTTTGCAAAGACTAAAATACTGATGCTCCAGCCCTTCACAGAAAACTTTGCTGACCCCTGAATCCCAGCAGTGGCCGACGTACTGGGAGAGGATCTGGGTTAAATTCCCCTTACAATGTCTCCAAGGAAAATGCTGCAACTAGTGAGCCAATGGTCAAACTGATAGGAAACTCAACTAGAGGAATCGTGAATGGAATTGTAGTTTTATTTACTTTCATGGCCATATAAAATTAGTATTTCATCATGACAGAAAATTAAAACCAAGAAAACTCTGAGCACATTTAGTAAAAAGCCCAACATACCTAGCTATATAATATTCCTGCTCCAAACACAGGCTATACCCAGTGCTAAAAAATGTCCCCAGGGTCACATCGAGCTTTCTCAGTCATCATTATGTGTTTGGAAACACATGTTTAAGGAAGTAGGGGTCACTGAGAAACTGTACGGGAGGCAGAGATGATGCCATACTGTCACAGTCAAGATGCTGGTCATGGAGTGGCTCCTCCACTGTTCTGTTCTAAAAGATCTCACAGAACCTGCTGGCGACCATCTCGGGTCTGACCCCTTCCCTCCTTCTCACTGGATCAGTATCTGCCCCGAGGGCCACAAATCCTGACACTGACCAAGGGCTCATTGTCTGGTGTGAAAGGTGAACGGGACCATCACCTATCTCTTTCCTGGTAATCTGGACTAATTAATATAGAAAGCTATTGCTAGGTAGTAGTAGCCAATGAACAAGATGGAAGGCTGTTAAAATGCGGACTGGGGACCCATGCAGGCTGAGCGTATTCAGGTGGCGGCACTGAGGGGTCGCTGTTTTAGGAAGTAGAGGTCATTTGGGAGCAGGCCGGAGCAAACAGCTGTGCTAAGTCACGGAAACAGTGAAACCTTAGAATAAGCATCAACGTGTCCTCAGGCTGAGCCCCTCTGGGCTGCCTTGGATTCAGAACCATGCTCCAACGCCATATGAAGCCCCTTTCCGCTACTACTGCTCGTCATGATGGTGGCGGTGACAGTCAGCACGTACATGGTGTTTACTGTGTGTAGAGTAGAGTTCATTCTTTAACACTAATCTAAACAGTAATCCTACAAAGCAGCTAGGACCCCTATGAAGAAATCGAGGCATGGAAAGGATACGTAATTTGCTCCAGGTTGCGCAACTGGTAAGTGGCAGCTTTGTTCCCAGTTGACCCGGCTCTAGGACTGTTCTGCTCCTGTTCCTAGACTACCAGGTAATTCCACATGTTTTTGTCCTCAGAATCCCTGATTCCCTTATTTGAATTGGCTCAAGGGGAGCTTGGTCATCAGTTGTACATGACTCACATAGAAACTCTTATCAGGAAAGACACTGTGAAGAACAGGCCCTTCGACAGAAAGTCTGGTGTATTCCGTTGGTCCCAGCATATGACTGAGTTAGAAGACTGTAGAAATTCTCCCATGTCTTAGAATAAAATGCAAACAAATATTGTTACACAAGAATGAAAAAGCTATAAACTATGACCTATAGGTTTCTGAGAATCAGACTCCAAGCCCAAGAAAGTCTTTGAGTAATTAAGAAGGAATAAGGAATATAAGGCTAATGAAATGGGTTGGTTACTTTTTATGTCCCTAAGTAAAACACAATGGGATAAACTGGGATAAATCCCTACCCCAGTCGCCTCAGTTGGAATACATGGGATGCTGTTGGAATGCACAATGGTTCTCAAATCTGAACATGAATTCAGATCACTTTGTGGGCTTGTCAACATACAGATTGCCAGTCTCACCCTCACCTCTAGAATTGGAGTTATTAAGTCTGATGTGGGGCCCAAGAATTTACCTTTCTAGCAAGTTACCAGGTAATGTAGATGTTCTACTTCAAGAACCGCTACCCTATAGCACAAAGCCCTTTCCTCTAGGACCTGAAAGGCATGACTGAGCACAGTGCTAAATTAACCATAGAAATTCCAATCCTGCTGGACTTTTATGGACAAAGTTAACTTCCAGATTGGCAACACCAGAAGTCTGGCTGCTCAATGAGTGGGGAAAACTGGGAAGAGCCAGGAAAGTAAAACATACCATACAACCTCAGAAGGGCAAAGAAAGGGCCCCTGGCACATCAGCTATTAAGAAAAAGGCAATGGTTAGGGGTTACAGGAATATAATGTGACCAAGTTCAGGAAAGTATTGCTGCAAAGAACAGAAAACATTTATTTTCAACATGATCCTCTAAGATCATTCATTTATGTATGCAACAAATATTTCTTTGGCTCCAGCTACACACCAGATACTATTCTATACTATTCTGCCTTGGATTCAGAACCACGCTCCAACTCCATATGAAGCCCTTTCTGCTACTACTGCTAGTCATGATCGTGTTGGTGACAGTCAGCACGTACATGGTGTTTACTGTGTGATGAGTAGAGTTCATTCTCTAACTGGGGGTTCAACAGAGAACACCCTTTAAGATCATTTATAGGCCTGAAGGCAAAGAACACGACTCTGACTAGAAGTTGATGGCTGAGGAAATACAACCCTCCTGAGACAGAACTCCAAGGAGTCACACCACAGGTATAACCGTAGGAACTCAGATCATAGTAAGGATACCCTGTGCTATGTCCTTGCCCACAAACCAGTGGTCTCGCCCTAGGAGATGCACAGCCCTAGCTTGCTGCATGAATGACAGGCCTGACACCAGAAGTCAGTGTCTACAGGGACTGACTAATCATGGCAGTGGTTAAGTGCACGGGTCCTATAATTGGGCCAGTTAAGTTCTAAATCCTTTGCTACGGCACCTAAACAGACCTCTCTGGGTCTCAATTTTCTCATCTATAATGATCATAATAGCCAGTCTTTGCCTCCTATGGTGACTGAGAATCGACAGAAAATAAGGCATGTAAATTGCTTTTCTCAAAACCCAGCCATAATAACTATTCAGTGGATTGCTTTTCCCCTTTCTAAGTGGGTGCTGTCATTGCAGTTGTCCTTTCTGCATCTATCCTTGTGTACCAGATGGGTATGTGAGGGCAAAATTCCCCAGCCTAGTCTACAGACAGCAAAATAGCTTGACAGAATCATAACAGAAACTAGAAGAAGAATCAACATCATAGGAAGGCTGTGGATTTTGAGGTCAATGGGCCACATCACCAAGTGGAACTGGGAGATCACTTCTATATACATCACTAGATGTGCCTTGGGCTGCTGTCTGTTGCACAGCATGCGAGCCCTTTGTGCTTGTCTGCATGACAGTTAAATTATATCAGGTTTTAGAATTACATGAGTGTGGAAGAAGGGTGTGTGTTTTCCCACAAGAAGTAGAATGAACTAGAAGAGTCAGTGCTGTGGGCCAAACTACAAAAAAAGTACCACCCTCGCTGTCTACAGAGAGGTGGTCGCCATATTTAAATAACTACAAGCCACCTTGGACCCCAACTGTGGCAGCCAAACAACTCTGGAACAATCTGTCTTCACCAACTCAAGCACAAACACTTTCCTATTGGTTACACGGGGGTGCCAAGGTAGTGAAGTTCAAAGAGAGAAGAAGTTATATTAACTTGTGCATAATTTAACACATTCATGTTTATATTAATCTAAAAACAAGTATGTCATGAAACAGAATGAAAAAAAGTGAAATCTTATAACAGAGGCCAAGATTTCTACCCCTTCCCTCAACAGCACATCCCTAAGAGAGGGAGGGTTGTTTGGTGTCTTTTTAATTAGAGAACCCTCAAGGGAAAGTTCTAGAACCACCAGGACAGCAGGAGGAATACAGAAGTTAGACACTGGAAGACTTGGGTGTAAACTGGAGGGCTCTGATACTTACTTCATTATCCTAAGTTGTCTCTTGGATCTTGAGCTATCTTATCTAAAAAATGGAATGTTCCTCACAGAATAGACCTCAGACTTGATGAGAGGCTCCAGGAAATGGTGCTTGAGGAAGTGTTGCACAAACATTCATCAGGAGTAGTAGAGAACGTGTCTGCAGAAATCAGCCCCTTTGGCACACTGGGGGTGCTGTAGTGAACCTAGTCTAGTTGTGGAAGTGGATTCAAAGTTGGCAGCAAGGCAGAAAAAGTAACAGCCGAGTGTGTAAAGAGCTGAGTGCACACTCGCTGCACAAGCATCTCAGAAATTAATTCTTCGTAGGAAAAGCCAAAGGGGAAGAAAATCAGCTTATGGGAGATAAGAGAACTGTGAGTTGGGAAAACACAGCCCAGTCAGTTCTGTTCAACTTCCTGTTGAACAGAAGATGAAAATACAGGCATCAGCTAGGAAGGGAGAGAGAAGGCAAACAAATCTAGCTGCTTGTGCCTGGCTGCCTGTGGATTACCGGTAAAATGACTATTTGCTCAGAAGGAACCGCTGCTAGAACCTACTAAGGCTCCCTCTAGAGTGTTTCAGGTCCAGCTCCTGATTCAGGCACCTATAATTCAGCATGTCTTTCAAAAACACATTCAAACCCTGAAAACAAAATGCAGAACAAATGCAATCAAATGACATCATTCTTCTGAGTGACAACCGGGGGCACACTGATCCCATGACCCCATTAAACGGGTTGCAACCTGCTATTGTCCCTTCAGTGGCAAAATTGGCGGCACCCAGCACAGAGCACTGCTTACAGAAGCAGGCATCAAATGAATATCTGCTGAATTAAGTATCTTATCTGCCTATTTAATAGGTTAGAAAATTGTCAGCTTTTTCCTCAAAACTACCACCTTTTTTCATTCAAACTCCTCTTAACGTTCAATTCCATTTAGGCTTTTTAATGCATACTAACAGCAAGGAATTTACTTGAATGAAAAAAAAATGCAAAACTCCAAGCTCCCACCTGTGCAGCCATGACATGCTATTGTTTGAACCAGAGTATATTATTTAACTTGGATGACAAGCTCAGGGGCTAGAGACCCCATCTTTCAGAACACACAGCTCTGAGCTCCCTGGGAGTTCTTGATAAATAACAGCAGCAAGAACTGTTGTGGAAGGGCCCGCTTTTATTATTTATTTTTTTTTCATTCCAGATTTCTGGCAGTGTGTGTTTATCCCTTGCTTGATTTCCAAGGGGCAGCTCTCTCCCAGGAGCTGAAGACAGATAAACAGCTCTGGGACTTCCTGCCCCTGCCCCTCCCCACCCCAGCACAAGTAGGAACACCTGATTGAGCCAGGACGGGGCTTTCCAGTGCATTCAGGATACCTCCTGGGTTTGAAAGGGAACCCAGTCCTGCAGGACCTGTAGGTAGGTGCAGTCAAGAGAAATGTTTTGGCTCCACACATGGACACAGCTGTCAGATGGCAAAGCTTGGATCTCCACCGTTATTACCTGCTGTGGGCCTCCAAGCTGTCTTGTCATTAGCACCAGAGACCAAGTGTGCCTAAAGCTTGATTCAAAGTAATATTTGGGGGGTAATTTCAAGTCTTTCAACAGAGAAGTGGAAGGTGATCATTTTGCCAAACTTGAACCGTTAGATTACCAAGATGTATAAGGGCAGATATTAAATTATATGTGTACATCTAGACTAAGTCATTTGGGGAGGCCAATATGTGGTATATAGAAATATATATACATAATTATACCAGTAATGAAATGAAGATGTTATGTGTTTATCCCAGCACACAACTAACAGGTAAAGAGGAAGTCGCAAGGAGCCATTCTAAAGAGCCCTTTCCTCGGCAGCTATTAGGGTGACTAGTGGGTAAGACGTGTTTGCAGAGAAAGGGGTGGGTGGGGTATCTTTCTATCCACATATTCTATATACCTCAGAGCCACGGTCCTCCTGTGCCCCGTTAGTTCACAACAAATGCACCAACACAGCACGCTTTCCAAGTCGAGACTTCTCCCCTTCCTCTCCGACTCATTTTACACCAAAACAATGGCAACACCTGTAGCCGTTAATTTCTGCTCTTTGATTTCTGTCCAGTTCTAAAGGAGGCTCTCGGCAGGCTCCCCTCTCAGGAGCCATATGTGGAGTTGATGTGCCAGCAGCCTTGGAAGGGAAACGGCCTCCTGAGAAGTGCACAATGGCTCCATAATCCCCATCAACCGGGCCCTCTTGAACTGCCGCTTTATTTCCCAGTCAAAGAACTGCCAATCTCAAGATTCAAGCCGAGAGCCCTGGGGAAACCTGCGTCGTTTGCCTGATTCAGGCACAGCCCAAGGGACCAAGGAGCCCGCAAGCTAGCCCAGCAACCTGGAGCCCAGAAACTGCCTGCAGCACCCCCAACACTTTCCCTTGCTCTCCCCTCCAGGGCGAGGCTGTGCACCCACAAAGCTGTCCCCGCCTCCCCGGGCGCTCCCCCCAGCGGGAGACCGCAGCCACCCTTGCCGGGCCACAGCCCCGCCCCCTTGCAGCGGCTCTCGCCGGGGTTCCTTTTGCAGCCCGGCGTGCTCGTAGCCTGTGGAGCAGGCTTGCACCCTTCAGACGTACACATGCGTTGCCCGCGGGGGGCGGAGGGGGGGGGGACAAAGGCTGGGGTGTGGCAGTGAGCCCTTAGGTTCAATAGTTCCTCTACAGAGGGCACTGTGTTTGCTAACTGTTGACCAGGAGACTCAAGTCCACAACCTCTCTGAGATACTCCGAGGAGTGTGGAAAAGCGACAAGGGAAAGAGGGGGTGCGTGGGTACGCTCAGCCCCAAACAGGCGCCCACACTGGACAGGGGCTGAGGGCGCTGGCAGGCAGGAGCTAGACTTTGGAGCCTAGCTCCAGCCCTTCCCGCCCCGCTTTTTGCGCTCGTCCTGTGGGGACGTCCGGGCGCGCTTTACATTCGACCAAGGTCTTAGAAGGCCAGTGGCGATGTGAACTGGCACCCTGGTAAATGTCACCGGGACGTTCCCCTATCTTGCTCTCCGCCTAGACGGCGGCTCCGGGCCAGCAGCGCCCCCGCGGGGACCCGGGGGCAGGACTTACGCAGTTCTGCTGAGTCTCGAAGTCCCACCTGCAGCTCTTGGCGCGCGCCTGGATCTCACTCATCCTGAAGAGGCAGAGCGCGGTAGTGGCCCGGGTGCGCCTCTCCTGGCCCTCTCCGGTGGGCGCGCTGAACACGCCCGCCCAAACGTCCAGGGCCTCCACCAGGCTGGAGGAGAGGAGCAGGGGGCGGCCGTCGGGGTGGCCGTGGCTGCAGTCGAGGGCCGCTTGGCCCTGAAACAGGACCTCGGCGCTCTGCGCGATGCGCACCATGCTGGGCCAGCCAGTGGTGGCGCCGCTCGTGTAGTTGTAGGGGTAGTAAGGGAAGTAGACGCTGCCGTTCCAGAGAAAGGCGTCCACGAAGTGCAGGCTGCCCGAGCTTCCTCGCAGATTGAGGCGGCCCAGCTCCGCCGTGGCCAGGCTGCGCTCCTCCGTGTTCTTGAGCGTGATGGCCGTGTCGCGATCGGATGCCGCGGGGCTGCAGCGGCTGGCGGTCTCCGGCTCCGGCAGCACGTAGGTGGCGGCCACCGCCAGGTACCAGCTGTTCTTGGGACCCGCGCGGTACACCACGCCGGCCGTCGAGCCCTGTGGGTGGCACGACACCACCTCGGTGCTGTTGCGCAGGGAGCTGCGGCTCAGGTTGCCCAGGGGCCGCACCTCGCAGGCGCCCCGGTCGAAGGTCCAGCCGGTGAGCAGCAGCCCCCCGAGCTCTTCCGCCCCCTCGCGGTAGGGCAGCAGCAGCTTGCTGAAGCTGCTCCCGGGCCGCGGCCGCGCGGGGGGCGCCAAGGAGACCGGCTCGGTGCAGTTGCCCGCCTGGTCCCGGTACAGGCGCGAGAGCCTGTGCTCCAGGCTGTAGTCCAGCTGGTCCAGGCAGCTGCCGCTCGCCACGAACACGCCGTCCCTCAGGCTGGCCGCGATGGCTCCGATGGCTTGCTCCAAGCGCCACACCGGCTGGTCTGCGCCCCGGGCCGGCGCCGCAAGCGCCAGCAGATAGGCGAGCAGGGGCAGCCGCGCGGCGGGGCGCGGGGGG